>NW_025109973.1:143835-147707 GCF_011392965.1 Frieseomelitta varia
ATCTCAGAATTCTCGAGAATTTCGGGATCCTTAAAAAATTTAGAACTCTCAAGAATTTCAGGTTCTTGAGAATATTCGAAAATTTCGGAATTTCTTAAAAATGTCGAGATTCTTGAAAAAATCCAAGGATTTCGGAGTCCCTCAAAGAATCTTAGAATTCTCGAGAACTTCGGGATTCTCGGGAAAGTCAGGATAGCTAAAAATTTCAGATTTTCGTATATCTAGAAATTATAAAGAACGAGTATATTTTATTTCAAATTTCCACGTGAAGGAGCTAGTTTTTCAACGTTTAAGACGTACTATCTTGGTTTCGAATTTTCCTACAAACCTAGTTTTTCTACCTAACCTAACTTTCTGCCAGCAATTTTTCTTCTGCTTCCTGCCACTGTATTACCGACAGTGGAAAGCATCCGTTCGCCGATCACTCTCGTAACAATGCACTATCTTACAGAGGAATCTCCTGATATATACTTTTTTCCATCGTTCACAATATTATCAACAGCGCGTGATTTTCGAGACATTTAATTAAAAAGTTTCATGTTAACAGAAGCGAGGAAGCGCCGTCGTAAGCAAAGAGTGTCTAGAGCGAGTGGCAGTGTCTAGAACGTTCGTCGAGAAAAAGCAATTAACGTTTACTCGATCTCTTTGTGCGTCTGACAACCACTATTTCCGCCACTATCGCCATTGTGCGCCCGGATTACACGGATAAATCAGAATCGATATGAAGCTGTCGGAGGACAAGTGCGCAATAAATGCGCCAGCCGATCTGAAGAGGATATCAAGAAAGGAGATCTTATTCAACCGCTGCTGTCCTTTTTTCAGTTTTATTCAACGGGTAAATTGCCGGTTAATTCGGACCCTTTGTGCTGAACTTCTCCGTTAGCCGATTGAAAATGATCGATTCTGCTTTGCGAATGCTTGTATTATCTTGGTACTTGGTCTTGTTACTGAAGAGGATCTAAGTGGGCTAGTAGTTTAGTAACAATTGTTTAAAAATATCTCAAAATATAAAGACATTTTTCAAAAGACAATTAGCCATTCACAAATAGTAATTATATATCTCCAGGTGGTTGCTAAAATTTCAATGACTGTGCAGAATTTTTCTGTCATTCGATTGAAAATAATTAATTCTATTTTGAAAATGTTTGCATTATTTTGATACTGAAGAAAAAAATCTAATTGCAAGTGGACGAGTAGCGACAATTGTATTTCTCCAATGTTTAAAAGTATAAAGACATTTTTCAAAAGACAATTAATATCACATCCACCAATAGTAATTACATATCTCCAGGTGGTTGCTAGAATTTCAATAATTGTGCAGAATTTTTCTGTTGTTCGATTGAAAATAATTAATTCTATTTTGAAAATGCTTGCGTTATTTTGATACTGAAGAAAAAAATCTAATTGCAAGTGGACGAGTAGTGACAATTGTACCTCTCCAATGTTTAAAAATATCTCAAAATATAAAGACATTTTCCAGAAGACAATAAGTCATCCACAAATAGTAATTATATATCTCCAGGTGGTTGCTAGAATTTCAAAATTGTGCAGATCTTCTCTGTCATTCCATTGAAGATAATCGATTCCGTTTGAACATTTGTATTATTTTGTGTCATTTCGATACTTGATTTTATTACTAAAACTCAGAGTAGACTAACGACAAGGATTGATGGATTTGCAACCCAAGAAGAAGGTAAATAACTCCAATTTTTACACATTTTTTTGTTACACTGTTCCTGTCTCGTCGAAAAGGAAAAGAAAAGTAATCTTCCACTTGATATAAAAAGGATCTGGCTCCAAATAAAAGTTCATTAACACGACTACAAGTTCTCAAATTTAACTGCTCTCTCTCGTTAGTGCGCTAAAATTGTCTAAAAGCTCTGCCTTCGATTCTACCTCTCCAGTATTAAAAAATATCTCGAGTCGGCAGAAAATATAAAGACGATTAGCCCGTCCACGGATAGTAACAATTACCCACTAGGTGAAACGTGAAACTGCTCTCGGTTCTTTGTCGCGGGCGAAACAATCGAAAAATCTCTGCTAATCCCAAAGCATTGGTCGCCTTTGTCGCGCAAACGCCGACAAAGCATTCTCTCGTGCATATAACACGTCCGGTATTTACGATTTTGAATGCCCGCTCGTGTATGTGGGCAAGTGGAAAACGAGCCAGCCTCGCGCTACGACGTACACTCGCGTAATGCATAGCCATAGTATCATCCATTGCTTCCTCGAAAGCCCGTTTACCTTCGTCTCGGCTCTATCTCTCGGCGAATCCCCCGGTGTATTATTTCCGCGACTCGTAATTCTGTTCTGAATCGCGTTATTCCCAACAAAACCCGTGAAAATACGAGCCTCTTGCTGTTTAACCGACCGCTCTCTTCAGGCATTCTCGCGTGTTTCCGCGATTCGCGTGCTTGGTAACGATCCCTAACGCGATGAACGTTCTCCCGCCGCCATGGGGGAAAACAATTGACAGGAATAACTAGATACCTGGATAGCCGCCATTCTCTTTTCGTTTCATTCTCGAAGTCTCTCGCACGATAAATCGATGTATTAGATGAGGTCCAATAAACACTGCGATCTGTATAAATTGGCTTTTGTACGTTAGGTGAAAATAAGAGGTTGACCGGGTCTCTTTCTTTCATTTCTTTGTGATTCTTCAATTTCTTTGTAAAATCTTTTATTTTGTCTTGTAAATTTCTTTACTTCTCTTTGTAAAAGCTTTTATTTTGTCTTGTAAATTTCTTTACTTTTTCTTCGTAAAACCTTTTATTTTATTTTGTAAATTTCTTTACTTTTTCTTTGTAAAACCTTTTGTTTTATTTTGTAAATTTCTTTACTTTTTCTTTGTAAAACCTTTTTTTTTATTTTGTAAATTTCTTTACTTTTTCTTTGTAAAACCTTTCGTTTTATTTTGTAAATTTCTTTACTTTTCTTTGTAAAACCTTTCATTTTATTTTGTAAATTTCTTTACTTTTCTTTGTAAAACCTTTTATTTTATTCTATAAATTTCTTTACTTTTCTTTGTAAAACCTTTTATTTTTCAGGCAAATACCTGAACTTACAATTAAATTTAAAACCATTCGTCGTATTTTTCCTCCTCAAGGTGAACTCTTCGACTTGCAATGGGATCAATCGTTTGAAATAACAAAACGTGGCAAAGAGAAACCGATTTTCCAGAGAGCATTTTTCAGAAAGAGAACGATCGGTGACTAGCTCTATACCGTTCATTCGCGTTTTGTCAGACTAGAGGAGCTAGTTTGATGCTCCCGTGATACGGGGGAAACGAAGAATGAAATCATAAAAATTTCGAATGCAATCGCTGTACAACTCCGCGATTGGACACGGCAATAGAGCTTCTTGTCGGGCTGCGAATATTCGCGAAAAACATTTTTATGGACAGAATGAAACTCAAACAACCATTCGCTCGAGTAATATTATTTGACGATGTTTCTCTTCTTCAAACTGCTATCAACACACGTCTGTTATCCGCGTTCCGATCGATCTTCTCATTAAAATCAAACTTAACTCAAGTAGAAATGAATTAGGACGAAAATTCGACAAACTAATGATATCAGTGATTTCTATTTAAATACTTTTCAAAAAATATACAGTATAACAGGTATGTCATATTATATATATTATATATATATTAATGACATTATATATATATATATATATATATATATATATATATATATATATATTATACAGTCAAAATGTAATAATATTGAAATAGCAGAATAGTGAAATGTTGCAATACTTAACGAAAGTTGAGTAATAAAATTTGTGTAAATAATAAAATACTCAACGAGAGTATATCATATATCATAAATAATAAAATATTCAACGAGAGTATATCATATGTCATA
>NW_025109973.1:147719-151313 GCF_011392965.1 Frieseomelitta varia
CTCAACTGAGTAATAAAATTTGAGTAAATAATAAAATACTCAACTGAGTAATAAAATTTGAGTAAATAATAAAATACTCAAGTGAGTAATAAAATTTGAGTAAATAATAAAATACTCAACTAAGTAATAAAATTTGAGTAAATAATAAAATACTCAACTGAGTAATAAAATTTGAGTAAATAATAAAATACTCAACGAAAGTTGAGCAATAAAGAAACATTTGCTTAGTATGTACTATCCGACCGTAGCGAGGAAAAATCATCCACTACGCATGGATTAGTGATCGTCTAGACCGGCATAGTCGGACAACGAAAAATTCAATCTGTTGTATATGCATACTGTACTACACGTTTAACATTAAAATGCAATGACAGAATAGAAAGAGCCTTGATAAGCCTCGATAAGACTTGGGGGAAACACGGAAGCCCAGCCAGTTTGAACGTTGATGGAACACGAACGAGACGCGATAGCTAAGCCCCATAACGAAAAGCTTGGTGATTCCCCGCGGTGGTTCGCGTGTGGTGTGTCCCGGCCGATAATTAGGTATCGATTTCCACGTAGGTGCCGCGAGAATGCCTGCAATAATCGACTTCGCACGATCCACTATCTCCGCTCTGTTGACCGTGCTGCTCCGGAATCGAGCTATTTGCCGCGTTTTTTTTTTTTTTTTCGAATCGTTCCACGCTCCGGATGGAAGAGCGAGAGAGAGAAAGAGGGAGAGAAAGAGGGAGAGAAACAGGTCCATTAATCATGAAACAGGAACGCGAGAGATGGGACAGCGTCACGGAAATGAGGCAAAAATTCCGTGAAAGAGCCGGCGCATAATTCGTCGGCGAACTCTCATCCGGAAAATACTATCTACCGAGGAAGCGATTTGTAGCTAGATCATAGATTACGGTGACGTGTACAAGAAATTGGGAGGAAATTTCAGGATTGTTCGTTGACTGAAATTGATCGACATTGTTTTTTTTTTTTTTTTTTTTTTTTTTTTTTTTTTGAACGTAGAGGCTTCTACGGGCTTCGTTTATCTTCGATTCCTCGAAGAGTTGTATCTCGAACGTAATTTCGATGACACGCGAGGTTGAAACCGAGTAATAAATTTTAATTAAATTTAATTGTAATTAAATTTCGGGGAATTTCTGTGTCTCGTTATTTCAAATATATTACATCATTACCGAGAATGTACTATTATTTCTCAAATTTGTAACATTTGTGATATAAAATCTTCGTGATGGGATGAAATTTCTCCGTCTCCCTCCAATTATGTCGATTCGATTTCATCAAGTTTCGTTTGATTCCTTTTCATTTTTGTTTTGCAAATTTTCTCGTTAAAATGAGGAGCTACGTAAAATTTGGAGCAAATAGTGCATAAATTTGGTCGGAACGAGTGTCAAATCAGTTTTTCATCCAATCAAAATATATCATATGAAAAATTGTTCCTTTCTTTCTTCAATCAAGTTACATCCCTTTGACATTGTCTTTTCCAAAGATATCTTTATATTCACGTGACACAGTTACACTCAGAACCTTACGAAAGTCATTGAAAATATTTTCCACGCAATAATAATTTGTAAATTTTGTATTAAATAAGGTATCTTTGATATTCCTTTTGTTTTACGTGTATTCCCTTCGTTTAATCGAAAAAATCGAGGAGAGAGATTTCATCACTCCTTAAACACCGGAAAAGATAATCTAAAAATCGTGATTAAGTAACAAATTGTTTAGCACTTATCGTGCAATCGAAATTCACTGTCGTCTAATATACAATTGAAATTTAACGTTGCAGTAGAAGTCATGATTCGAGATAATTGTTTTTTTTTTTTTTTTTTTGTCGCAATACATATGTTACAATAATTGCTGTTTTCTTTTTCTTTTTTCTTTTTATCGTAACATGCCTCGCAGGAACAATCTTTCTTGAGCAAGAAACACCGTGTACATGAGATACAGACATTTATTTTGCCAACACAATGGCGGTGGCTGCGGCATAAAGCCGTGTAATAAAGGAGAAATGATGGCGTTATCGTTAAAGGAAAAATAGAGAAATTACAAAGCACGCCGTGACAAGGGGGCCTGCAAAAAATTCCGCAGTTATTAAAAAATATAATACCGAAGGGGTGGAAAATGATTAAACACAATGCAACGAGTATTCCGTGAAAATCGAGAACGAGGACAGAAGTAATTGCTGCGCGTGAGTATTTTAAACTTTTTTGTAATGAATTTGTATATTTCCAAATGTCGAATTTTTCATTTAGTCGAATAGGGAATATAATAGGTTGCCCGATTATGTTTAACGAAACTGACGCGGCTCTTCTGAATTTATTATCGCGATAACATCCAATTATCTACGAAAATACCATCGTTTGCTCGTGCATTTCACTTAATTTTTGATAAGCTCGTTGCTGCAACAACGTTGATTAATATCGTATCCTGGTAATTTGCTAACATAATAAACGAGATCCCAGTTAATATTTAATAACGTTACATACATATTGTTACAGTGTATTATTATATTTGATTGCTTCTGAGTGCAAGTTACGTTCAAACGTCATTGTCATCAAAAACTGGCTTTGTTTTAACAATTGCAGTCTATTGTATTTAGAATGTTATCTATCTCCATCTCTTGCTTTCGAGAAACAAATTCGGAGGTGGCATGATTCGTCGAGTAATTCAACAATGATCTGTCTCTCGGAAGGTCGCGAAACAAAGAACAAGTTTATAAAGACAATATTTCAAATATTACACATGTGAAACAAAAGATGATGGAGGAATTCGAGAAATTAAAAAAAAAAAACGATATCAGCTTACGTTCTGTTTAAATATATCATTCATTCGTCGAGGAAACTTGTGTATGCAGCAACGAGAAGGAGATTTTCAACAATATTTGTAACAGTGTACTGTACTATAGTGTTGCAATAGAAAGTAGTAATGGGGAATAAAAAATTAATTATCAGTAGGAACACTTTGCACTGCTTTAACCGAGCAATAAATAATGTTTGTAAACGCTATCTCGGACGGAGGCAACCGCGGTAGAATGATAGATAACTAAATCGTTCGCAAAGATGAACAAACTTTAAATTTTCTCGAAAACCGAGCCCCGAGGTAAAAAAAAATGTTATACCAAATTTTTCTCTTGCTTTTTGACGTAGAATCACCCCCTACTCAGTTGTACTACGAAATTCCGGCCCACACAACGGCGAACACGCCTGACCGTGCAATTAATCGAAACTGTTATCATCGTAGACCGTGTCGTATGACAAATTCCAGCACTCGGTGCATCGATTTAGGCCACGTAATAGAGCGTGATAGAGCGAACGGCTTGAATGAATTTCTGATAGAATAGCATAGTAATTCAGTCGTGTCTTGAGCCTGAAATTAGCCTTGCTCTTGAACTATGTGTTCAACTGTATTAAGTAAAAATAAGTAGACAACAAAATATACAGAGTGTTTCGTAACTTGTGGGACCCACTTTGGGAGCTGATTGTACGCCTAAAAACAATGAAAAAAGGTCATAAAAAATATATGTCCTATCTGTCTTCGTTTATGAGATATAATGAATTTTATAAACAGAGCAAACTCTAGTAAGCCAGTTTTACC
>NW_025109973.1:152141-259700 GCF_011392965.1 Frieseomelitta varia
ATACTACGAAATAGAATAGAGCAAGGCTTCCGACAAATTCGAGAAACACCAGGAATGATAGAGAGAGTAACCAGATGAATGACAAGACGCGCGCAGGCTTGTCTTCAAATGCAACGTGGTCATTTCGAGCATCTCTTGTAAAAGTAATTAAAAAACAGAAAATTCATTATATCTCATAAACGAAGACAGATATAGGACATATATTTATATGACTATTTTTCATTATTTTCAGCTCCCGAAGTGGGTCCCACAAGTTACGAAACACCCTGTATATATAGGTGAAAATTCATCGCGGAGGTTGGATTTCGGTTACGAGAAGAAAACGATTAAGAAAATCGTGTAACAACGATTGCACGATAATGCGCGTGATAATTGTGATTTAAAGATAATCTTCATTATCCCCGTGGTAACCTTCATTATCACGAGCGGGAGCGTGAAATTATTTTAATGATATGAAACCGTTGAATGGCAACGTGGTGCGAAATGTTTCAACGCGTGAATATTCTATCAAGTCACGCGATTATTACAAGCCGTGAATTCCCACGCGTTCGCGTTGTTCTAATAACGTAAAAATCATTTTTATTAACCTGATCAGCGTTTCTGTTAACGTTTATGGTTTCATTGAAGGTATCGGGCGATACTTGGCCCGTGTGAAACGTTCAGAAATATGAATTCCACTGCTTCACTGTTAGTGTACATATGTATATTTGTATATTTATATATTTATGTATATATATATATATATTATGTTTTATTAACCTGATTAGCGTTTCGGTTGTTTCATTGAAGGTGTCGGGCGATACTTGGCTCGTGTAAATTCATAAACGTTCAAAAATATTTATGAATTCCATTGCTTCACATTTGATTATTGCAAATATACTATACATATATATATATATATATGTAATATCCAAATGTAGGTCCATGGTTATCGATTTCACCGCTTCAAGTTCGAGAGTAAATGTCGAGACTGTATCCATTTAGTTTGTTGGAAACAATTGTCGCAATGCAGTGTGTAGTTACTTTGCATACATACCGTCCAACTGTGTATCGAATTATCTTAACTACTCAATCGTGAAATGGGACTGTGAGTTAAACACGTGGCAGATTAATTGCTTCTCACGAGTTTCAACCTAAGAAGCAAGGAACAGACACGTAATTTTCATTTCGACGTTCTCTTTTCTTTTTTTTTTTTATTTTGCGAAAGAAACATGTTTCTCTGACAAATTTCTGAGAAAATTCTTCTAAAGTGATTGACCTTTTTTTTTTTAAAAAAAATTCCTTTAAAGTGATTGGAATTAGGCTTGTTTAATATTACAAGCGTGTTGCAATTTCAACGATCCTTATTTTTATTTGTACTTTCGCATTTTCGTGCTTTCATTATTTAAAATTAATACGCCTGTTATTGTGTTGTTCCCTCGCGAAGTATCCTCGCGTCCAAAAATAACTTGTACAAATTCCAATCCACTTTCAAGTATCACAGAGTCCACTTTAAACTTGTTGGAATAAATATCGTTTGTTTCTATTAAACTAGGCCACGCTACTGCTGAGCAAAGAATGTACGTACATTGAAAATCCTCTAATGCCCTCATGAATACACCGATTGAATATAAAACTGGCGGCGAGTACATAATTTTCAATTGCCACGTCATTCTATGTATGTATATTTCGCGAAACGGATCGATAAATTTCGGAGACAGTATCGTTCAGTGTACAAAAGAAGAACTTCATAACGAGTTTGGCGGTATATAATAGAGCGTTTTCTGGACTTAATTAAATGCTAATTAGCCGGTGATCGTGCATTTGGTATTCAGGTCGAAAGAGCTTTTAAAATGGATATGATAAAGAGCTTGACGTGACGTCCAATCGTTTTTTCTTTCTTTCCGTGCATTGAAAAGTCAGTGCAACCGAACCACCCGTGTTCTATCCTCATTATGATAAATACAAATTCATTTCCTCAACCTCATTCGCAACGTTCGGAATAAACTATCGTGAAATAGGCGCGAAAAACGAAGCTAGGAAATTCCTAGGGGAATTTTTTGTCAAAACGATCTTCTGTGTTTTAAATTTAAAGAATTAATAAAACAACCAAGAACTTGAGAGAATTGGCAGTGAACTGTCAAGTTATTAAAAACGGATTGTTTGCGTGTCTGATACTTTAACTAATAATAATGTGCGTAATATAAATCACTGAAAAATGTATTTAATTAAAGTAAAATATGTCGTTAAGTTTCCTAACGAAATATCAAGTTCCATTTCTAGATAACTCGCTTCACTCTTGTTTAACGACTACCACAAAGGAAATATTATTTCATTGTGAAAGCGATATGCCGTACTCGGAGTCTCTCCGTCCGTGCATTTACTTTCGAAGATATCGCGCGTTACTCTCGAATATTCAGTTCAATATATATTCAATTAAATTTTTATTTCGTTTCTTCTTCTTCGCGATACTTTGTTAGAGACACACATCGATAACAGGGGGAGAAGGATGACAATAATTTCATGTTTATTAAAGGAAGAGCGTTTCATTGGATTTTCAAGCAATTTAATCAATTCTCGCTCGGACGTCGCTTTACCACCGAGTAAAAGAAATTTATCGTTGTCAAAGAAATATCAACAGCAGCGATAATTGTGATTTAATTTTTGATGAGCAGAATCCACAATCTGGCGTACATCTGAAAATATTTGAAAACGATCGAAACAAGACGAACATTAGAATCGACATAAAAAAAAAAAACAAATTTTGAACGACGAACGAACGACCAGATATGTCGAAAGATTTACACGCGTTCGTTGCTCTTTAGTTCCAACGTGAATAGTTCATTTTTAAAAATCAAACATTCCTCCGCAAGAGAGAGAGAAAGAGAGAGGCAGAGCGTATAAATCATTCGCATTAATATTGCAAGAACACGAGAAGGTGCGATGACCTTCCCCCTCGAGCTCGGGAATTGAAATTAGTTGCAAATCTAGTTGCTATAGACGGAGCGTCCAGCAACCCGGACGCCTCAAGTCGTTGAACGAAGAAAACTAACGAATCTCATTTCCATCGGCGGAAGGAACTCTCGTCCCTTGAAAACCACTTACGAACTGCTCGATAATTCAACGAATCCAACTCTCAGATTCGTTGGAGTAATCGTCACCGTGCCACTTCCGGGAAATTAGCAAAGAGCAATAACAATAACTTCCAGTTTTCGTTCGACCAACCAGCGACGAATTAACCATGCAAATGTTCCTTCCAGTACCGGCTCTGATGTTTCCACCGCGCAATTATCAAACGGCCATCCGCGAAACGTTATCAGCTCCTCCTTCTCCTCCCCCCCCCCCTTCCCGGCCTCCTCCTTTTTCCTTATTCGATTTTAACGGAGGCGTAAGTGCGCGCGAGCAGCAGGCCGGAAACTCTCGAGGCAACTGCCATTATTTCCGCTGAAACTGCGAAACTTCCGTGACCGTGGCGCGACCCACTGCCGGCACTCGCCTGGGGAAAGGGAAAATTCACATTCGAGGCATCTGCGGCTGCTTTCCCTGCCCGCCGTTACTATTAACTTTTAAGACGCCAGCTGTCCGTTCGTCGAGGTTAAAAAAGGCCAGACGTGGATTCGCATTCGATCGCGGAACACCGACCGTATTTATAGAGCGCTGGAGTGAAATCCCCCCATAAATCTGACAAGATTGTCAGATGACCAGAGATCGACATTATTATTTTTACGTTTGGGTTAGATTTAGGTTAGGTTAGATTTTGTTTATACGATATTTTTAGGTTTAGGTTAGGTTAGATTTTTTTTTTATACTTTTAGGTTTAAGCTAGGTTAGATTTTTTTATACGATATTTTTAGGTTTAGGTTAGGTTAGATTTTTTATGCGATATTTTTAGGTTTAGGCTAGGTTAGATTTTTTTATACGATATTTTCAGGTTTAGGTTAGGTTTAGGTAAGGTTAGATTTTTTTTATGCGACATTTTTAGGTTTAGGTTAGGTTAGATTCTTTTATACGATATTTTTAAGTAATTATTCGTAAGGTAGTTTTACCTAATTATATAATAATTTATATAATAGTATTTATATATAGTATAATTTTACCTAATTGGGTTAAAAATGTCGATAATTTTAGAAAATCATTCTGTTATCGCAATGGAAACTAAATGGTTTCGAAAATTATTTAAATTTTTAAAAATACACTGTTTCACGTCTATAAAAGGCCTGACAAAAATTATAAATTTTCACCACTTTGGTAGTTCTAGTATTAAAAATCTACAACAAATGCTACAGAACGTATGTACGTACGAAGAATGATCTCTCGACGAGGCATCATTAACTTCGCAAATACGCATATTTCAATCATCAAGTTACAATGACTCCCCTCTTTGATTAAAAAGCTACATTGAATGGAATAAATTAAAAATATGGAAAGGATCGAGTGAGGTCGAGAGGAGACATCACGATATTTAAGAATTGATGAATGAAGACCCAAACGATGAATAGAAAAATATTCGAGCGAACTGAAAGAAGAAATTCGAACATGTGAAATAAAAGAAGATGGAGATCTTCCATTCACTATACGCAACGGTACGTGATCATTTCGCATAACAGATTACGATTTAAGAGTCAATGAATATTAACTGTTCCGTTTCAAAGAAGAGAAGACGAATATTCAAGTCGCGTTGGATAAAATCAAACGGCTGGCAATTTATGAGGTTTCGTTTGTTTCATTTGTTCTGGAGATTTCATTGAATTAGGAAAAGAGCACTAGGATGCTGACAATTTTTAATATTAATTAAATACGTGTTCTGTGTTCACTTGTGTCTTGAGAACGCAGCTATTGAGAAATGTTCCGTTGAAGAAGTTAAGCAATTTAAAAGCGTGGATATAGCCGGGCGTGCAGGAGGGAAAAAAATTTCAAGAGCCTCCATAGCTCAGGGGTTAGAGCACTGGTCTTGTAAACCAGGGGTCGAGAGTTCAAATCTCTCTGGAGGCAAGATTTTTTTTTACCATTAGCCCCGTCTTTTCATACTTCTGTTAAATATCTTGTTAAACGGGGAAGTTAAGAAAAATCGTATAAGACCGGATTTAATTTTATTACCTTTTCCTTCTTCTTTTCTCTCTTTCTTTCTCTCTCTCTCTCTTTCTCTCTCTCCGTTCCGGAGCTTCAATTATACAAGTGCGCCAAATTAAACTACCAACAATTAAACAACTCACCTGGATTACCGCTCGATAAGTCACAATCTTTAAGTTTAACCTTAATTACGGTCTATCAAGCTCAATGGAGGAGGAAAAAGGCGGGTCAATTAAGAAATTATCGTTCTTCTTCCTTCCTTCTCGACTTTTATCCCGCCCCAAGACAATGGCCCTTTTACAGCCGGTGGATTAACGGCGACTTTTTGCCGACTTTTTCTCGATACGTTCGAACGATATCGACCACCGTTAAGAGATCGATAAATTCGCACAACAAAGACCTCGCGGAGGAACGAATTGTAAGTTGCCCCTCTACCCCTCGGCGCTAGGTGATCGAGCATTGTTGGAAGAGGGAGAACCGAGCGCCAGTTTTCTCGATAATATAAAGGCACCGTGTATATATATATATATATATATATATATATATATATATATATATATATATATTCGTGAGTACGTGGCAGAAATTATAGGGAACTTCGAGATACATCGTCCCAGCTTCACGTTACTGCAGAATCGTTCGCAGCAGCACGCCCACCAGTTATTGCTGTCTTGTAAATTTAACAAGGAATGATATATCCGCGGTCTTCCCCCCCCCCCCCCCCCCCACGTACGTCCAGAGTGGTTCCGGACGATGCATCTTTCCCTTTGACTATCTATTTAAATGTTGCCCACCTCGAGTTACGCGACATAAATTATTCGGATTATATCTCGGACAGACGAGGGGAGAGGGGACGAACTTTGCTCAGAGGACGACGCGATGCGGTTTAAAATGGATGCAAGTTTGTCGACGTATGGTGTATTTTGTCACGGTATCGTTCGGCTGATTTTTAGTTCCATACTGTAACTAGCAATCTGTCATTCGTCGTTCGATCGTGGCGACGATTGAAGGAGAATACTTGCGAGCAAAGTCCTCGAAATTTCGGTTACACCTCGATCATATCTAGGTATAAGGATTTAGGGAATATTTTTGGGAAAATACGGAAAAAGAAAATGAAGAAAGTGACAGAAGTTTCGAATTCCAAAACAACAGAGGCACTCGATGATATTAATAATTTGAAAGGCTCAAAGAGGGAAAGGAACGACTAAGTTTCGAACGAACGCAGCTTTCGATCGAATTGATGCGAAAACGCAAGAAAAAGAAAAAAAAAAAAGAGGAATGACCGCTGCGAAATAATTTCACGGGGGGGAGGAAGAAAACAGCGAAATGCGTCGTCGGGATTGCAATTGAATCGCATCGGGGGAAATCGATGCGGAGCAGAGACGAGAGTAGTTAATATCAAAAGCGGCGGCGGTGGTTCGAAAACATTTCGGAACTCGTTTAGCCATGCTAGACGGCGAGGGGGCAGCGGGCGGGAAATTCGAAAACGGTAAGAGTTAATTTAATAGGAAGTATGTAACGCAGTTTCTGGAGAATCTAGAGAGAGGGCCAGACCCAGTTTGCCGGTCGAACCGATGCCCGCATACCGCCGCCCCCACCCTCCCCGATACGTGGTTAGAAATTAAAGCGAAATTCGCGTTAGCTTCCCTTCCGCGCGGTCGGAAACGAAAGATTCCCTCGCACCATCCGACTGATATTAGTCTAACGGAGTTCGTAGTCGAGGCCAGACCAGGCCAGGCCAGGCCAGGCCAGCAGCGGCAGAGGCGAAAGCAAAAGCAAAAGCACCGGGTGGGAGAATTTCCCTTCGGTGACGAAGTCCGGCGAAAATAAAGTCCCGGGCCAGGATTCTCGGTAAACCGCTTAATTTGAATTCCCAAATTTCGGTGCGGACCAAATTAAAACCGCATGCATGCCCGGCCGAACGAAAAACTCATCAAAGCGTTCGAGGGGGGGGGGGGGGGGGGTTTGAGCGTGACTGATCAGGCCGGTAGTTACCGGGTTCGTGGTTTTGACGAGCAAAGTTCACCTCCCCCATGTTTTAGAGAAGCATTTTCGCCTCTGGTTTTCACCTTTTCCTCCTTTTTTCCTCTTTTTTTTATTATTTCTCTTTCGTTCTAACTAGTTTTTTTTTTGTGAAATTTATACAGGAAGGATGAAAATTAAATTGGTCCGGTAGAGAGCGAGAGTCCACGCTATAAGACGAGTGTTTCAGTATGTAGATTAATTAACGCGAGAGAAATGTGCTCCCCTTCCCCCGAGTTTTAAGAATGATTTTACGGATATTTAGTAAATTTTAGAAGGGAACGACCTCGAATTTATCCGAAAATCTCGAGTTCTTTCTAGCTTCGTTCTATCTTGGAATTTTCTTTCGTCAACGGTGACAAGTTGAGAGTTAACATTCCAAATATCGAAGAACGAAGGAAGAAAGACAAAATGAGAAGTGTAATTGGGACCACGAAATTCGCAGTTCGTGTCGTAAGATCTCAAAACGCCTGTGGCGCACGAGGAACCACGATACACTATCATTGGCTGTATCCAGACAATATCCATAAATCCGGAATTCGGTGGTCGAATGTAGCGCGTTCCCGCGCGCGAAACGATTTCCATCGGGCGGTGCATTAGAGCCCCGAGCCAGAAACGTTTGTTGATTTTTCCCCGTCGAAAACGACGACGATTTGTCCGCAAACATTTGGTTTCCCCGAAGCTATGGCCCTCTATAGATCCGTTCGTTCCCATTTTTCCTTCCGAGGCCAAGCCTCTCCTTCCCTTTTCTTCCTTCCTTCCTCTCTTCATCCCTTGCTGTGTTGTACAACAACAGCAACGCCGTTTACGTGACCGTGCGCGTGTTTCACGTGTGCACACCGATTAAACACAAAAATGGAGCACAGGCCGCACATGCTTCGAGCATACTTGCAGACACTGCACAGCTGACGACGTGCCGGCTCTATTTGGACAGAACTTACGACTTATTTCGTGCGGGACACGTTGCCTCGTTTATCAAATTAAACATTCACCGAACGACGGCTTGCTTTCTGCCTCCCCGTTTTCGCGGCAGTTTAAATCTACGAGACGTTTGAAAGAAGTGGAAGACTGTGAGTCGAAAAATTTATTATCATTCGAGAGATACGAAGAAAGAAGAAATTGACCTCTTGCGCTGGAATGACGTCGAGAATTATTTGTCCCGAAATTGTAATATTCTCTCAGTTTTAAGTATATTTAAGTAAAACAAAAATAGGCAAAACAAATAATAAATTTATTGCTTCTCAATAATTTCTAATCCATTGATGTCATATCGACGACCTGGAAAAAGAAAGCGACGGGTTCGGTCACTCGTTATGGTCCGCAATCAGTTGCCAGCGCAAATGGTTAATAACCTCTTTCTGCATTCGCGCACCAAAATTGTAATATTCTCTCAGTTTTAAGTATATTTAAGTAAAACAAATAATAAATTTATTACTTCTCAATAATTTCAATCCAGTCATACCGACGAGTTCAAAGAGAATGCGACGAATTATTGCATACGGATTCGGTCACTCGTTATGGTCCGCAATCAGTTGGCCAACGCAAGTGGTTTAAAGACAGTAGGTCTTTGCAAAATTTATTCGAAAGATGAAGAGACGAGAAAATAAAGACTCTAGGCATCTACAGATATTATTCGAAAGACAAAGAAGCAATTTTATCACAAGCAATTTTCTTCTTTGCCATAAATAACAGAAAGTCTAATTTTACTTTTCAAATGTTCCTTAACTTTCACTGTGAATTTTCCAAGCGATCAAGAACACTCGTATCATCTGAAACGAATCTCCACCGATGTTTCAGATAATTAATATACAAAAAAAAAAAAAAAAAAAGGAAAAAAAAATTAGAGATTCTGTCGTTTCGAGAACTCGTGAAAGAGAGAGAGAGAGAGACGCATTGTGGATGACGCATAACGTATGCATAATAAATCATGACTGCGCGTTGGAACTCGCTTGAATTATCAAACATTATTACCAGCGAGCGCCCGCAGTTACCGTGTAATAATGTAATTAGGTAATCGCTAACAAGATCGATGTACAATTTGCTCGGCGCGTTTGCCGTCAGTCCACTTACAATTTTAATTGTTACAAATTGTGTGTTTGTCAATCAGGATTACACGTGAATGTCTGATCATGCCTGATTTTATCGACACTCTTTCATTTCGTGACATTAATGAGATAATTAACTGATAATGAAATTTCGTAACTAACTACTTTATGAAAGTAAAAACGGTATCTTAATCGAACAGGGAACTATAAATAAAAAGGAACGATCATGTATAAATCGTGTATAAAATATTACGACGTTCGCTCTGATCATTCGTTGCTGTAACATTCTTCTTACGTAATTAAATTTACGTGATTTAAAAATTATCTGTTCGTTTCTATAACAATGAGACACAAATACCAATATCTGATATTTCATATTTCATGTCGGCGAGGTTTCGAATTTTATGATATTAACAAGGTAATTAACTCTGAAATATTGTTAATTTCGCTGGCTATTGTGTGGCAACAATAATCGTTTGTTTATAAATTAAATATTAATTTAAGCGAATAGTATGCGATAAATTAATAACGAAGGAGTAATAATAAATATTATCGTTATGTTTATCACCACGTGAGAAGGTAATGCGAATGCAGAATTTTATACATAAATGTAAGCTGCGTTCAACGAAAATTGTGATTTCTGAAAATTTAATTAGAAAATATACCTCGGCAGCAATTTACTTTTAAATAAGAAGAAACTTCCGTTTGCATTTCATTCAACACATCAGAATTATTATTTTTAGCTTGATTCTCCATAAAACATTGCAAACGTATTAACACTTGTCGTCCTTCGTGACAGAACTATTTTAAAATTCCCGCCTCCCCTTCCCCCCGAGAAATTATTTTCTATATCACTTTACGTCCCATTTACATTTCAAACATACGTGGAATTAAAAAAACGAATATTCATAATTACGTAACTCTTTTATTTTTCTTCGGCAAATATTCTTAAAAATAGAGAGTGAAATTGTTAGGAAAAAGAAATTAAAGATCTTACACCGTGCTTCTAGAATGCCAAAGAATTGGAGAACCGTAAGCCTCCATAGCTCAGGGGTTAGAGCACTGGTCTTGTAAACCAGGGGTCGAGAGTTCAAATCTCTCTGGGGGCAAGGGTTTTTTTTTTTTTTTTTTTTCTTTTTATATCAAGTGGAAACAACACCTTGTTAAATTAATAAAACACACGTGTAATAAAAGAAACCGTAAATTTGTAATTCCATAGAACAAAGAATATTTTTCTAACAGATAACAGTCGAAATAGAGAAAATCCTCTCCAACGTTTCACTGCATCCATAAAGATCGAAATCAAACACGCGATCGTCATCCTACGATATCGTTCATCACCATGGGAACCACGGCAGATAGAAACGAAGAATAAATAAATTCGCAAATTAATTTACATACAATCAATTCCGTCTAATTGCGATAGGGAATCGTCGGTACGGCACGGTTGGTAGTTTGAAATTAAACGAAATTCATACAGATTCAACTCGGTACTTTATATATACGATGTTTAACGTTTCTCCGAATAAGAACAATCGCACGTGCAAATATCTGAAACGATTCACTGAACTCCTCGCTGTCCCCGTAGAAACTCTTCATCCCAGACCGCCAATGCTTCGCTTATCGATCACGGCGATAAAACGTGTGCAATTCACTGGATGGACAAAACATTCCCCACCGCTACTTGCTATATTCTCGCACGGGCTTATCGGCCGCGCGGGAAAAGTTTTAACTTCGTTCAAGCAGAGGCCCGTTACACCTTATGAATCGTTTCTTCGTAATTCAAGAACGAATGAGAAAACTTAATAGTCCTTTGAAGCTCACTAAATATAATCTTCATTGAGATTATGAAATAACATTAATATCAGTTCTCGATATTTCTCGTTTATAATCGTTTTGATACACGTAATAAAGCCGGAGGAATATATCTCTCGATTTTTCCTCTCATCTCTTGGCCATCCGTTCCTCGTTCGCGTCGTGAATATTTACGATATTAAGCAGCTTCGCGTCGACTGTCAATCAGATCAGTTTTTAATCAGAATTATTAGAGAAGTTATTATATCCAATAATTAGTAATCCAAGTGACAAGTTAATTCTAATCCGCCCCCTCCAGTTGACAAGCGAAATCTTTACTTGTGAACGAAAAAATTAATTGACTTCTGTAACTTGACACGAGAACCAGACAGTGAGATATTGAAACGTATTTATTTAATGTGAAAAAAAAAAGAGGGAAAGAGACTGTGCGTTTAGGGAGAGAGAGCAATTTTTCATCGGGCCGTTTTCGCAACGAGGGAACGTCTTTTTCCCGAACTGATTAACTGAATTTTTCCCTAGAACAACGTCGGAAGGGAAAACCAACGAAAAGAAAGAAAATCATATTAAGCATCTCTGGAAGAGTTAAGAAGAAAACTTCTCGCAATTGGAACGAAGTAGTAAAACTGTCGCTTCGTTCCCAGTTACATCAGGAACAATCATTTTTCAACGGTCGCGACTGACTCGCTCTGTTTGACCACAATTAACGCCGCCCCCTGTCTCTTTCTCGTACTCGTGATCTTTTCTAGTTTCTATCAAAGTGATGATAACCGTGTCATTGAACAGACAACACAGTGTTGCGATTCGATGATATCATATTCTTTGTTGACGAAGAAGGAAAAGATCAAATGGATGGTTCATCGGTGGACTAGTTTACAACTAGCTCTCTAGTCCAGTCTCCATTTATCAATCGTTGCATCTTCTATTATTACCACGAACCACTCGGAAGACCAACTCTCCACTTTTCATTAATTTCTGCGCTAGATCGATACCCGATAAACGACTTGCCTCGCCGTAAATTCATTCGTCGCAAGAAAGTAGGCATAGATCGTGATAAACTCGGAGAGAAGTTAAAAAAAAAAAAAAACCGGCGCTTGTTATGCATCACGTTGTCCTCTAGTGATTCTTAATTCATGAAGTTGAACGATGTAGCCCGGATAATACAATTATTGCTGCGTTCCGTTTATCTCTTCAGCTTTCAGCTAAAAACTGAAGCTGGAGAGGAAAGCCAATATCAACGTAATCTACGCTCGGGGAAAGTATCGAAGAACGAGAGGGACGTTCTGCTCTTGAGACAGGCCGCGATGACGCGAAATTGAAACACGATGAAGTCACGCGTCAGTCCCGCTGCATTTAAGCGTTCTACTTTCCCATCGTCGTTCACGTCGTCGTTCATTTAGATTTATAGAAGTGCATTGGCTCGGTGAACTCTTAAACTGCCCGTACGTCTTCGTCCCGGGGCCTCTAGTTGGATAAATAGAATCCTTCGAGAGGAAGAGCTCAGAAATGGAATAACAGAGGACACGACATCCACGCGTTTCGTTCCGTTTCGTTTCGTTTCGTTTCGTTTCGCCAATGACAAACGAAGCTTGTTTAAACTATCAAGCAAGAGTAATGAGAATTTAGTCCCCAACCAGCCGAAGATACAGACAGAGAGGGAGAGAGAGAGGAAGAGGGGGGCTGTGTTTGCTTTAGCAACTGCTTTGATCTAAATAGGTTCGGGGGGGGACCAACGAGTTGAAAAGTAGCTCGCTTTACTTCCCCGTTTCTGGTACATATTAATTTATGGAAAACTGAAGCCTTTCCCGAATGGGAAACAAAAGAGCCCGGGTGCCTCGTTAAAATTTACTCTACTCTTTGTCCTCCGGACGAGCGAATTTATGCATCTGAGGATCATTTTCTAGGCGACTCTGATTTTTTTTCTCTCTCTCTCTCTTTTTCTTTCTTTCTCGCATTTACGGGGATAAAGAAGGTCCCTTTTCCCGTTATGGAACCTGACTTCTTCTCTCTCGTTCTTTTTTTCTCTTTTTTCTTTTTTTTCAGCTTGAAGCGCAGAAAAATGTAAAAAAGAGTATGCTTTCCTCGGGAAAGAGAAAGAGAAATTAATGACGGTTCGAACGTTACACATTCTTTATCTCTGAAGCAGGATACAAAGTAAATTCTTTGAGAAACGCTAATGAACTGAAAGGTATACGTGTAACGAGCGTAAGTGATGCGACGCCGGCAAAAATTTCCCCGAAGATATCCGTGTTTCTCAGTGCCATTAAAATTTCTCTCTCGAACAGTGTTCCGATCATAATTAAATAAACTTCTTTAACGCGAAGGAGTCGCATTTTGTTGTCCATCGAGTTCTCGAATTCTTCTCGACGTCGAAAAGTAACAAGGAACGAAAGTTCAGGAAATATTGCGAGCACGAAAATTGACAAACGAACAACAACGAAAAATAAACAACGTTCGCAGGACGATGTAACGCGAGACCGTGAGGGAAATTAACATCGATGAATTACTAGCCAGAAGCAACGAACAGAGAGAGAGAATTTACGAACAACACACAAGCAGAAACACGTTCCATCTGGCTGTGTGTGCATTATCTATCGGTTAATTTATCGATTCCCATTGCGTAGCAGGCTTCAGGCAAACGATAGGAAATGTGTCAAAGCAAATTCACAATATCTCCCACGCGAGACTGTCCGACAATTTATCGAAATGCTCCGAACCTCCATGGCAAATTGATCATCCCTACCCCCGTTGATTTATCTTTCACCAGTCTAATTCCATGACCAAGTCGTTCGGGACGACTCTGAACGTTGGAACAAGCAATTATGAAGCAAGCGTTAAGAGAACTTGAGCCAAGTCTTTTTCGTCTCTTGTAGAAAACCACGTGAAATATATTTTGCGAATGCTTATGCATCTTATATATACGAGCGAGCATGCACGCTAATAAATCTTGACAAAAGAATATTTTTCTCACAAACTTACCCATACAGCGCCGTCTCCTAATCTCTGCATGCACCTGGAAAAAGAATTGCGAAAATTCTTTTTAAGAAAACCTTAAAATCTAAATTTGAAAATTTTAAACTCTAAATTTTGACGAGATGAAAATCTATTGTGGCACTTTCTTTTTTTTTTCTAGTTTCTCGTTCGATTGGCCAGATATTTTTATGCATATTTTAAAGTGCGCGAAAAAAATTTAGACCGAAAAATTTACTCGTATATAATTCATCACGTTCGACGACGGCTGAACCAGCAGCCCTGTTTTCCTTTCCCCATTTTTCACCGGCCTGTTCTGGCGGATTCTTGCCGTGCAGTTAATCGTGGCAGGCAAAAAAGATAAATCGTCGAATTTCGACGAGAGAGTGGTTGGCAGGCAGAGCGTCGGGGAACTTCTTGCGGAAGGCAACCCGAAGGACGACGTTTTTAATTTTACCAAAGACAAATTACCGGGCCTGTTACGCTCGTTCGCTGTGTGTCGCGACTTTACGCCCCGTTACATCCACGATCCGCGGAACGAGTTTGCAGCCTCGCGGCAGCACTTGTAATTGCCCGAGTGCCACGCGTCGTTACACATCATCGGCACACACAGCGCATGATAGTCGGCTAAATATTGTCGGTAAACGCCTCGACGTACTCGATACCGTGTTATCGAACGCGTCATCGAACAAACCGTCGAAGGGTTGCGCACCCTCAACATTCACGAATGTTGGAAGTAACAAGGTGCAAACACGCCGGGTTTCAGCACGTTTCAAACGGAACGGTGTAAATTTTTCTTGGAAGATACTCGAGTAGACTACTGTGAGTAGTTCGAAAATTATACAAAGCGAAAAAGTACTAAATATTAGCTAAACTATAAAATATTATATACTAAATATACTAAATATGTTAAATATATAAAAATATACTAAATATACTAAATTTACTAAATAAAAATATATAAAATATACTAAATTTACTATAAAATATTATATATCAAATATTAACTAAACTATAAAATATTATATACTGAATATTAACTAAACTGTAAACTATTATAAACTGAATATTAACTAAACTATAAAATATTATATACTAAATATTAACTAAACTATAAAATATTATATACTGAATATTACCTAGACTATAAAATATTATATACTGAATATTACCTAAACTATAAAATATTATATACTGAATATTAACTAAACTATAAAATATTATATACTAAATATTAACTAAACTATAAAATATTATATACTGAATATTACCTAGACTATAAAATATTATATACTGAATATTACCTAAATTATAAAATATTATATACTGAATATTAACTAAACTATAAAATATTATATACTAAATAAAATATACTAAATATATTAAATATATAAAAATATACTAAATTTACTAAATAAAAATATACTAAATATACTAAATTTACTATAAAATATTATATACTGAATATTACCTAATCTATAAAATATTATATACTGAATATTAACTAAACTATAAAATATTATATACTAAATATTAACAAAACTATAAAATATTATATACAACGCGTTAAAAGACCTCTGTGTCTCAAGAACGTAATAAATAACAGTTGCCGTTCATCGTATTCCAATTAAAACAATCGAAATGAGATCATCAGAATCTAATTCTCTACGAACCGTGTAGTGAGCATTCCCGCTTGCAAAAAGAAAATCTACAGAATACAGCCACGACGAAAAGGAGAAAATCGCAAGGGATGGTAAAAGAAGGTAATGTTCCCGTGAAAACTTTATGGGAATTTGCATAAACCTCGCATCCAAACAAAGCTCCGCCTAACAAATTCAATTCTCCCGCCTGATCGTCACTAACGTTAGATCGTCCCGCACGTTACGAACAAATGAAAAAGAAATTTCATCTTTCATCCTCGTTTCAGCCTTTCCATCTGACTGTTTAAATTATACCGGCAGAATCGTGAGCGGCGAGCATCGTGAGAGCCTCGTCTGAGCAACCGGCTGCTTTCTGCCCAATTATTTTCATATCTCTGCCAGCTACGACCGCCATCCGTCCGCCCTCGGCCTTGCGGCTATCGCGGACCACACACGTGTCCCTGTATCCATCCCTCGGACTGCCCTTTCACCTGGATATCACATTCACGGGGAAATGGGAAAACCATAATGGCTGGAAATGGTGAAATGCAGCCCTCGGAAAATTTCTACGGCTGTACGTGCGCCCCTCCTCATCCCCATCCCGGGCGTGGAACACTCGGCGCGAATGAAATTGAAAAGTCTATAAGCCAAGTCGGGAGCTAACGGGTGAGACGAGCGAATCGCGGCAAATCTACTTGCCGTTAGTGGAATATCATCCCATTAGGGGATTACGAGGGGAAACGTGCGATCTAGACGAAATACAGGGCGTGCAGCGGCTACAAGATGATGATAGAGGCAAGTAATTTGTGATTAAAGCAAATACGTTTACACTCGACGATTATAGTTGAAATAAACAGATATCGTTAGGTCGGAAATAGTAAGATGTAGATTCTGCTGGAATTTATACTCTTGTTGCTAATGTTTCTGATTGAACGATCAAGAACAAGTTGTTGCAACTTGATTGAGAGTTGATATTAACACGTGCAACGTTGAACTTACCCAAAAGGCCGAAAGTTGCCTAACGTGAACGTGACTTTCTTCTACGTGATAATTTATCAGCTACCAATGTTGATAAATAGATTTGTAACATCTTTCTTCGATGCACAATAGTCTAAGAATAAGTCCTGAACAATCAGGGGGACAACGTTTAAGAAGAGGAGCGTCTGAGCGTATTGATTCGAAAATCGGTAATCTGAAGGAAATGGGAGCAAATGCATTTTGGCTTCGAAGAGATTTCGTGCGATTTGATGCGAGGAGGGGACAATGGTTTGGGGATTCACTGGCGGTTTGAACAAGGCTCCTCCTCGAAAGAGGAAATCCGCGAAGATTGGTTTTAAAATTCATGATCAGATGAGAGGTAAACGTTGCACGTTTAATATTGAGGGAAAGCGTCGTAAGAGGCTGACGAACCATAGATAAGATAAGAAAAATATTTTTCCAAATTAATTCGGAAGAAATCAAGCCTCGAGTCGGCAATGCGATTACAAAATGAAGCGACGAAAGGCTTCAGTATTTTAATGTTCCCTTTATCTTTAGAAGTCTTATATCTTCTTTAGAAATCTTATATAAATACGTACTTTCTTCGTTACAAGAGATAACAACATAAGAGGTATTTCCTTCGTTACAAAAGATAATGATATCAGATTCTTTCGAGCTTACCTAATTGACAAACTCACAGTCAGATGGTATTTTGGAAAATTTACATCTGCAGTACGTAGCAATAAACGGTTTATTTTATTAGAGAACTAACGGTTCTAATCGATCATTCACGTTTTGACAACAAATTTAACTAATTTATTAATTTTTTGTAGAAATCGATAGTCGGTCTAATCTTCAAGATTATCCGCTGTCATCGCATATCTAATCGTGCGCCAAAAAGTCCTACGATATTTCAAATATGCATCTTCACCTTATGACCACGTACGACCCAGAGTGAATAAAAAATATTAGTTCTAACTCTCCATCGATTCATCTGAATTTTCCACAAAGCTTCCACACTCGTTTCGCACAACTTCCTATTATTGTAAGCTCCTATAAATTCAAAGAGTTATCATTCCGAGAGAGTATCCTTCTCGTATCAGAAACAGAGAAACGCATTCAATGCATACAGAAGTCTAATATTACGGGAGAAGAACGGGACACGTACAGGTGGCAATAATAGCGGGAATTTCGTATTATCGACTGCGGTCCCCAATAATCGATTCGGCATGGAAGAATCGCGCGTCTCTGCCTTTATCGGTGGCGGCGCGCCGCTGTGCATCTCTCCTCATGCATCGCAATGTATTGCCGCACTGCATTACGCAATGTGTCACAGTCAGGTCATGCGGGTCAACACGGCGAAGGAACACCGTTTCCAAGTTACCAAAGCGTTCGAACTTCCCGGCAAATTGGCTCGCAACCGCGGTGAACGCGCCGCCGCGTGAATAATAATTATACCCACCTCCGTGAAATTTAATCTCCGCGTTCTTTGTCGAATATTTGATTCATCGATCGGACTAACAGACAGGCTTGTCTGTCGAATAAATTTCTCCATGTGCGGCAAGCAGAAGTACTGCACTGGACGGTTGCGTGTTGATTATTATTGCAATTTCAAACAGTGGCTCACAGAAGTATTCGAACATTTACCGTGTTTGGCCGTCTCGTGATTGTATTGGTTAAATTTGGAACCAATCTGGAAATGTACACAAGAGTTACAAGAAATTTATTGCAAGTGTACACTAGTGTACAGCATTGGATACCTCGGGCATATAAAAAGTACGAAATGTAGTTGTTAATGTAAAAAATTGGCTCATTTCATAATTTCTATATATATTTTTACTAGTTCAAAAACTAATTACTTAGTAGTTGAAGCCCACTGCGATATTAATGGCATTTCAAGATGTTTTATTGCAAACAATATGTTCATAAAATGTTCTCCCGTGAGCTACTGCTAGATTTTTTTTAATCACTTTATATTCTCAATAAATATTATCTTTTAATTTGAAGGTCTAGAATATTTCCTCAAATTTCTATCTAAAGCATTAAATTCGACAAGGCTCGTGTACGTTAAAAGCCTCTCGATTTATGTCCCTAGTGTTTTTAAGCCGTGTATAAAACAAGCGTGAGTTTTTATCTGAAAAACTCCGGAAATCCGGAATACCTGCGACTGAACGCACGAGACAGAAGACTGCGGAATTACGAGCTGTCCTTCATCAGAAGAGAACGCAAGACACGGACATTTTTACACGCGTGTTTCCCAAACAATGCTAAAACCCGTATAACTGTCTCCTCTGATGGACATTATATTTAACGAGAAAGAAAGAGGACTTCTTTTTATTCTTTTGAAAACGTTACAATTATGATTTCTTACGAAACAATGTTACAAGGAATAGGAAATCGATTTCATATTTTCTAATAAACAAAGAACTTACTAAAAAATAATAATTAAAAGGTCCTGATAGTGAAAATAATCTCTGAATTTCAATAATTAGAATGTGATAAATATTATGTTATGTTTTTTTAGACTAGCTCGGTATGAATTAAAAGATAATATGTCCCAAACGATAGATCTCCAACAGATCCACCCTACTTGTTGCCTATGATCGTCGAAAATTAAGAAATTCTTGGGTATTTTGTACAATCCGATCGAAACTCAATCCCTTTAATTGCTGCTTTAGCCAATAACGAAAGACGGAAAAGAGATACCGTGGGAAAAACTTTCTTCGGAAAGTTCGCAGACAGATCCACGATCGCGCTTAACAGCGGCGGAACTTTTACATTCGTAGCTTCTTCGAACAGTTGGAAATAAATCCACGGATAGATGCACGACCCGAGCAAAAACCTTAACTTCCCTGAAATCGTTGAAAGCACTCGCCCCGAACTCGAATTTACAAAGAGATTCATGATTCTTTCAAGGTTACCAAGCAACAGGGCCACGCCGTTACTTCCCAGAGAAATCCACGATAAACAAACGTGGAGAAATGTTTAAGAAATTGAAACGGAACGAGAATTTTAATTTCTCATGATAACTTTCATAATAATTCGAACGTATGGAGTTAACTGGGATTACTATCGTAATTTCTCTTTTTTTTTTTTTTTTTTTTTTGGTCGAGGTACTCAGTTTTGATATAATAGTATTATGCGATATATAAAGAAAAGGATGAATACATGCAAGCTTTTTCCACGAGAAGCTTGTTTTACGTAGCAACAACGGCTAAACGATAAAATACACAACAAGCTGGCAAGAAAAATAATCTACCTTCGCAAGCTTTTTCGCAAGGTGCTTTCAGAAATTCTGCGTACAGTAAATACTCGAGAGAAGTTCTAAATTTTTAAAATCCCATTTTTCTAAATACGTACGATGATTTTTCGTGATCTTTCACCCCTAGTATGTAATGGATCCACTTTAGATTTCATAGCGAGGAACTATCGTCTCTGTATAATTAGACTTGAATAATTTCTGTATTCGAAGAGACACTAGGGGTTCCTGAGATTATGGAAATGATCATTTAAGAGTCTTCTCTGAGACACATGACGGTACGTAATGAGAATTGCACGAATAATCGTGCGAATAGAACCGAGGCGAATATTTTTCGCGAATAGACATGGAACATTTGTTATAAAAATTGTTTGATCGATTATTTTGTTTACATGTTCCCTCGCGCGAATATCGTATTGCACAGTCGACAAATGTACAATTTATTAGTGTCGTAAAATAATATGTTTTAGCTGATGTCACAATATAGTGTAATAGTTTAGTATTACCATATTTTTTTTTTTTTTTTTTTTTTTTTTTGGTATAGAATTCTATAAAACTATGATGTGTTATTTGATACCTACATTAATCGATCATTTTGCGAGAGAGAAATTAATTGATATAAATGATTACATCGGCCGGGAAAATTTAATAAAAATTAAAAAATAAAATTCAAATACTTTTTCGATTTGTTTTAACATGCAGATAACGTAACAAAATATGATTCTGTAATCTAAACTCTCACATCACATTTTTATATCAACCTTTATTCATACTATTTTTTCATGTACAAACTTGGATGGAAAAGATGAATAACGCTATATTTCCACCTTTATTTGCATAAGTTTCGCTAAATTTTATATCGAAAACATATGAAGTAGTATGCTTGAATTTTTCATACTTTATTATCGATTATTTGAAATACACTTTTAGTTCGAGTAATGAAAACAGTCAATATTTATTGTATTATCTTACTATAAAGTACATAATTTATTGTATTTTACTTAATTCAAATTAATAGTAATTTTCAAATTAATTCTTAACTGTAGAATATCTGAACTTATATTTCATAATGTAACTAATAACGTAATCGTTGTATTAATAGCAGAATGTAATTCCAAATATCAATTTCATTTGCTTAAACGTTAATCCTTAATCCGATGCAAAAAGAAATATTATAGACAAGTAATATTTTCGTCCCGTACATTCAAGCAGACGTTTCATATGTTACAATTCATATAAAGTTACATCTTGTATGTTATAATTCTTATACTGTCGACGAATCTTTCTTTTGGTTTTCGACAAACAATTAAAATGAAAATAGAAATCCGAATTTTGTGAAAGAACTGGGAAAAAATAAAGAGAGAAACTAAATATGTACTACCGTTCATAAATTTGAAGTTATAGAAATATTACAGAAAAAAAAGTCAATTTTGTAAGTTAACAAAATGTTACTCGATCGTGTATTAATATTAAAAAATTTAATTACATTGTCAAATCACTAATGAGATAGCAAACAAGAGTTACATACTAATCTTCTTTGAATTTTTTGAAAGTTCTTTTATTGAAATGAAGTTTTGTTTGTAACATTACACTTTACTTTTATATTTCAACTATTATGATAAATGAAAATATATATATTTTAAGTCAAAATTATATTTTGACTTAAACAATTAAATTATCTTTGATAAAGTTCGAATATGAGGGATGACAAAACGACAACTCCAACTTTACAAACGGTAACATACACCAATGCCGAAATGCATTCAACATAGAAGAATTCCTCTGATTGTTTTTACAGAAACGAAAATGCCTACCGTTACGTTGATTAAAAATTCACGTTGTCCAGTTCGCGTACAAGCCTGAGAATGATCTCCAACGTGGAAGTGTCACTGTGCCACTTAGCCGATGAGGCATTAGGATCGACCGAATGTGGCGTCTTGAGATGCAATCGATATCTAGAAAATCATGACTGGCTCTCAGATTTATGGACTCATAAAATTGTCAAAGAAATTCCCGACTGGAAGTCAAAGGAATGAAAGTTCGTAAGGGATTGCCTGATAAATCGCCGGATTTCTCTCTCACCTTGGACTCCGTACGTCGATCGCCTCAGTTTCCACAGACAGCTCGATTTTCTCGCGCGCTTCCTGCGGCATCCTCACCAACACGGATAACCACTCGCAGGACGCCGTCCCTGGAGTTTTGAATCCCATCTGATTTCCAACAGGAAAATGTGAATTAGCTCTTCATTTTGATAAATATATATTTGCTTGCAATGAAAAGGTGAACATTCTTATTTTAAATTCTGTTATTAAGAAATGTATTAAATTTTTTTCTTTAAAGAGCTACTTCAATGTGGCATATTTCTTGCAAAACAAACAAATAACGAGAAAATCAGAGAATACTTCAGAAACTACTTAATTGCAAGTAATATAGGAAAAAATGATTGATATCGGGAAAACCGCGCAATTCGCTAGAAGCAAAATTGCATTACGGGTCATTTAATTCAATGTAAACCTCGTTATTAGTAATTACAATAGAATTATATGTAATATGGATGAGACAAGGAAAAATTGACTGAAAATATTCCATCGGCTGTTTCATGTTATAATAAACATGAGATAAGCTTTCATATACACATAATATTGTACGAGGAAATTACATCAGAAATCTCTCTATAGAAGAAATAAAAATAATTACTTGCATCTAACATCATCAATTCTTTGCTTATAATAACCTATATAAATTGTGTTTTATATATATATATATATATATATATATATATATATATATATATATATATATAAAATTGTGTTATATAACACACAATTTGTTATAATAATTTATAATAACGAATGATTAATCAATCAAAAAATTCGTACTGCGAACATGTTTGCAAAGTAATCAAATTTGAAAGCGATTTATTGTACATGTCAATGCGACACTAACACCCAAAAAAACATCTTCCGCCGTCACTGCCTGCTTAAATTTCATCTCATATTCCGGAACTTTTCTCGGATCGTAGACTTCCGTATTCTCCGACACGGCTGCTTCAGACGGATGCCAAATATCATCGCCTTCCGCTTTCAGCGGTGCATGTGGACCCAAATGGTCTTGAGATTTCCCATTTTCAGTACCGATATCACCAGGTCCTTAAAAGCATTTATTTTACACATCGTCCATACTGCTGCAAGAACTACTTTACTATGACTAAATGAGTAAATCCCACTGTGCGAGATCGCCCGCCATTTTGTCTAAGTAATTTTCAAATAAAAATACGTTAACACGCATACATACACGTATACATAATAGTAATAATATTGTCAATTTTAAATCATTCTCGATATTACTTCTACAATAAAGTAATTCCTTCAGAAGAAGGAAGCCTTTCTATTGTATGCATACATCAAATATCGAACAAGTGTGGGAGAAAGCAATTACACCCTGAAAACTTTTTAACTCTTACCAAGTTTTCGGGCACCAGCCTGTGGTAAATCATCCTCGGAATCTGAATCGTTTTTCGTAGGATTGATTAATTCCTCCAATGCTTTCAGCTCGTGATAACCAAAACAGCCGTCCATTTTTTTTAAATTAAATGCAAGCGTTCTTCAAATTGAGATTAGATACAACCGACTGATATTAAACGCACGATCAACAAATATGGTTGTCAAAGTAACATATTTCAAATATTGCATTGTAAACGGCAATAATATTGAAAGAAGATTTCTATTCACATTTATGTTTACTTGAAATATACAGTTAGAATAGCGAAATACGATCTTTAAAATAAATTATGTTAAACGAAAGGAAAATATATTGAAAATTAAAAATCACGCGCGGAATGGAAAATATAAAACGATCGTTTGGCAGTTGAATACCTTACAGGTTTACCAACCGTAGTAAGTGAGAATCTTTTTTTAAGTATACCAACATGGCTGACAATATGGGAGAAAAATTATCAAAAAAGTGAGTAAAATAATAGTACTAACAGAAAATTGGATTCCCAAACTTTTTATTTTATATCTATAGAATAGCTTTTATTATTTATACTGACAATTTAAACATAACCTATATGGAACAGCAATAAATGATATATTCTGTCTCACCACGTTGTTTTACGGATGTTTAATTGTTTATACTAATATAACATTTTTAAACAATAAATAATAATATTTTTTAAATATTCGCAAATATATTTATTGTGTATATATATATATATATGTACATACAAACGTAATAGCAACAATAATTTTAATTAACTATGCTATATAACATAACCAAAGTTTTTGTTGATGTGGTATTGCCGGTAATTTACAAAACAAAAACAACAAAATTACATCAGATACCTATACGTCATTTTCATACAGAGTGCGTATATCTTAAAGAAGATCACATTCCCTAATATGAGAAGTAGAATCTTTGAGTCGCATGTCTTTAAATCTGATTACAGTGAAATAAAAAGACGCCTAAAAGCTGATCAGAAATTAAAAGAGAAAGCTGAGAAAGAAGCAAAAGCATTAACTCAAGTAACAACAAAAGATCAGACAGAAGCTGAGGAAAAAAAGGAAAACAAAGAAGAGGATATCAGTCCAAATGTAAGGATATATATCACTGTAATATTGAGAATCTTATTAATTAAATATATATTTAAATATATAGAATTATGTTATTGTTGTATTTATATCAGATAATGATTTTCAGGAGTACAATAAACTTAGGACTCAAGCAGTCAAGCATCTCAAAGATACAAATGATAATCCATATCCACATAAGTTTCACGTATCAATTTCATTGGAAAACTTTATTGAAAAATTCAGTAATAATTTGAAACCTGGAGAAATATTAAACAATGAAGTACATAGTGTAGCTGGCCGTGTACATGCAATTAGAGGATCAGGTGCTAAATTAATTTTTTATGACCTCAGAGGTGAAGGTGTTAAGATTCAAGTTATGGCAAATGCAAGACAATATAAAGATCAAGAAAAATTTGCCGGCGATACATCTAAGATAAAAAGAGGCGATATTATTGGTGTACTTGGAAATCCTGGAAAAACTAAAAAGGGTGAATTTTCTATTATACCACATAGTATTACTCTTTTGAGTCCTTGCCTACATATGCTGCCAAATCTCTACTTTGGATTAAAAGATAAGGTACAAAAAACTGAAACTCCTATTCTGTTATATATGTTATGTAAAATAATAACAATTATACTATCTTGCTAATTTAGGAAACAAGATTTCGTCAGCGTTATTTAGATCTTATATTAAATAATAAAGTAAGAAAAACGTTTGAAATACGAGCGAAAATAGTCGCATATGTTCGCCAATTTCTCGATGAACTTGGATTTTTAGAAGTTGAAACGCCAATGATGAATGTGATTCCTGGTGGTGCAACAGCTAAACCTTTCGTTACACATCATAATGAATTAAATATGAACTTATACATGCGCGTTGCTCCAGAATTATATCATAAAGTAAGAATTATTTTACCAGATTCATAAATGATTATTGTTTCTGAATTATATATTAATACAACACTGTTATATAATTATAGATGTTGGTAATAGGTGGATTGGATAGAGTATATGAAATTGGAAGACAGTTCAGGAATGAAGGAATAGATCTGACACATAATCCAGAATTTACTACTTGTGAATTTTACATGGCCTATGCAGATTATAATGATTTGATATCTATTACAGAAGATATGGTCTCAGGAATGGTAAAAACTATTTATGGTAGTTATAAAATAACATATCACCCAGATGGTCCAGAGGGTGAAGCAGTAGAAATTGACTTTACTCCACCATTTAAACGAATTTCAATGATAAAAACTTTAGAAGAAATTTTAAAAATTAAATTAACTCCATCAGATTTAAGTACCCCAGAAACAAATCAAGTACTTAGTGATCTGTGTACCAAATATGAGATTGAATGTCCGCCACCAAAAACAACAGCTAGATTACTAGATAAGGTAATATGATTTTTAAATTTAAGGATTCTTTGTTATTACATATATCTCTTAAGAAATCTTTAACAGCTGGTTGGAGAATTTATAGAAGAAAATTGTATCAATCCTACATTCATTTTGGATCATCCACAAATTATGTCTCCACTAGCAAAATGGCATCGCTCTGAACCGGGATTAACAGAGCGATTTGAATTATTTATTATGAAAAAAGAAGTTTGCAATGCATATACAGAACTGAATGATCCTGTAATACAAAGAGAAAGGTAATTCACCTAGTATATTAGTATCGAAGTTGGAATATGATTTTAAAGATTTGTTGTTTAATATCATAAACATATAGATTTGAGGAACAAGCAAAGGATAAAGCAGCTGGAGACGAAGAAGCTCAGGTCGTTGATGAAAATTACTGTACCGCATTGGAATATGGTTTACCACCAACTGCTGGTTGGGGAATGGGTATTGATCGTGTTACAATGTTACTTACAGATTCAAATAATATCAAAGTAAGTTATAATAATAAAACAATAGAATATCATTAAAAATATAATAATGATAATATATTTTAGGAAGTACTGCTATTTCCGCAAATGAAACCAGATAATCCAAATAAAAACCAAGGAATATCTGACGATGATAAAACATTAAATGATAATGTAAATCATGTGGAAAAATGAAAATTTACTACTGTTACTTTCTATTCTTTCGCAGTACTGAAGAATAAACAAATTATGCTTTCAAAAACAAATAATTTTAATAGTTCATCATTTTTATTCCACATTTTATGTATATTACTTACTATTAAAATAGTACAAAACTATAAGAACACATGACAAAAGTATTAGCATATATTCACACATACACACAATCTTAATATTTCTATTGCAATAATATCGCCTTAACATTTATTTAATTTTCATCATAAATTAAATTTTTGTTACAAAAAACATAAATTATGTTTAAATAGGTATTTACATTAAAACTTGGGAGCAAGCAAGCACTGAACAGTAATATGTACTTGCAATTTGCTGGCAGCTTCTTTATATTGTCAAATATTTAAGTAATAAATAAATAAAATTTTTATAATAGTGCAATAATCATTTACAAAAAAACTATAAAGGAAGACCTATTAACTTTTGTTATCTTAGATTACACTTATTACTTAACAAAAGTTACAGACTTTTAAGTATATGTTAGTTAAAGTTGCCAGAGAAACGTTGAATTATTAATTTAAAATTGATATGTTTCCTGGACACTTATACTGTGGCAGCTTTTTATGTATTTTACGGTAAAAAGTATTACGAAACATGCGTAGCTTCTCTTTTATAGATATTAGCCAGATATAAGATCCATCTCTATCAGCTTTCTTCTTCTTGAACATATTTTGTAACAGAATTATAATGAGCACCTAATTCATACATATGACGATGATAAGTCAATATCATTTTTTTATCATTATTATAATTATCACCAATAATATATGGTGCACCTGATGCCTGAATGACTTCTATTGGACATTTCAATACATGCGAAAGAACCTGTAGCTATTTGAAACAAAAATAATTTTAGAAATACATTTTTCAAAACAGCATATATATATTTCTTTAATTTATTTTAACTTACCTCAATAGCTCCACCCCAGGCACTTGTATCTGCCACATCATCACAATATTTCTCATATTGTTCTGGTGAGAGAAGATCGTCAGAATCTGGATTAGAAATAAATGGTAAAAATTCATTCATGTTTTCTCTCAAATATACAGCAGTTTTTGTTCTAAGTTCATGAAAATTCAATGGAGTTTCTCCTATAATTTTTAGCTGATGTGCAACAGCATTATATAAACTGTAAAAATTAATATGGTAATAGCATAAATAAAATAAAAAAATATATAATTAATAGCTATTAATAAATTTCTCTAAACAGTGTAAACAAATAATTTACCAATGACCATCACTTGGGATCTCATATATCATTAAACCACGGTCACAGAGTATTTTTTTAATAGTTTGCAATTCTATATTTCTTTTTCCAAAAACATTTAATGCCTCTTGCTCTATAATTCTCTGATTGCGTTCCTTTTCTGCAATTGCTTTCTTGTCTCTTCTTTTCTGTGCTTTTGAAATTCTATGTATTGGCTGCTCATATTGTTTGTTATTTTTTGTGCTTTTATCATTGCTATTTTCTGCATCTTCATTTTCCACATTATTAATATTAAGATGCGAAACTTTCCATGTTATTAACTCTTCTTCTTGCTTTTTATCTAAAGTCTCTTCTAAGCGATTAATTTCCTCAGTCACTTCTTTTTTCTTTTTCTTATCACCTTTACAAATTGACTTTTTTAGCGTTTGTATTTGTGCTAAAATTTGAAATATAATAATTAAATAATTGTATATTTTAAAAAGTATCTATAAAATATAATATTAAATAATTACAATGTAATAAAATACCATTAATAAAACATTTCATATAAACACGATACTACAAATCATTTTATGTTAAAAAACGTATGATCGAGAAAAAAATATTTTGTAAACTAAAATTAAATTATCTTATCACCTTGCAATTCTCTCCGTTCCTTTTTATGTTTTTGTGTCAATTCTTCTTCGGTTAATTCTAATTCTGCCATTTTTTAAATTTAGGGGTTATTTAAAAACTATACTATTTTAAGGTTAAGGGGTAAAGTGCCGACATGATAATAATGTATAATAGCATTTTCATGAATCAATTTCTGCTTTTGATATGATATCTTGTATTTTCAACTTAAAGTAAATATTTGAAAAATTATTTAATATTTAATCTGTTTATCTTCTTTTTAAATTTGTAAATTTATTGTTAAATAAAAAATTAATTATTTTAAAATTTAACATTCAGTAGTTAATTAAAATTAAACAATTTATAATTTATAATTTTTCTTGATAATTTTATAAATTTTTTAAAATATTAAATTAAATATATTAGTTAAACAATAATTATTTACATACAGTAATAAAGTCACTAGTCATTGTTTTCATGAAAACATGATTAAGCCATTTATTAATACCTTTAGGTTCTTAGGGTGAATACTGATATAATACAGGAGATTAACAGTACTCAGTATATTTGTTGGAAATAGAAAGAATGGAGCGTGGAGTATAAAAAAGTGTATATGTAGATTTAAAGGTGTTTCAAAATTCGAAAAATAGACTTTTACGTTAGCTATTGTGGTAAAAGAAAGTTTTAATTGCTTAGATTGTTGATTTAATTATTAAACATTAAAAATGGCAACAGATGAAAATTCTTGGAGAACACAAAGTTTTCGACAAAGTGTAATTGCAAAAATGTAAGTAAATTAATGTCAAAAAATTAAAATTTGAATATTACTTGTAATATATTTTTATTTTATTTTAATATTATTTTAATAGTGTATATTATCAAGAAATAAAAATATTTAATATTTTTGTAAAGAAAAAAATATATATATATTTGAATAAATAAAATGCATATTCTTATATTTGTTAAATATTTTTGACACAGAGATGAAGCTGTACAAATGTCTGGAATGCCCACTGCCAAAAACAGTATTGAAATGGAAAATCATGTTTTTCAGAAAGCAAAAACTAAGGTATATTGTTATTCTTTTCATTGTTAATTATTACTTTTAGATTATCTTTGTAAGCAATAAATAATGCAAATATTTAGAATAGCAGATATATGAATACATTATTCTTATTAGAAATAAAATTATTATCTATTTTTATTAATAACAAATACATTTATTTGCAGGAAGAGTATCTAGGTTTTGTGGCTAGACTAATTTTACATGTCAGAGAATTAAGTAATACAGATTTTAATAAATCAACTTATATAATATTTACAATATGATTAAATTATATTTATAATATATATTGTTCTTTTAGATTCGAAAAAAGGAACAGGAGGTAATGCACCAGGTACAGCTGGTGCTGGAAATCAAGGGATGCCTGATCCAATTGGAGCACTACAAACGTTAGCACGTCAGGGAACTGGAAACAATCAGATGATGAATATAAATGGACCAGGATCTAATCCTCAAGGAATAATTCCACAACCGCCAACAAATACTGCTACTAACTGTATGTAAAAATATACATTTTTAAGAAAATGAAAATTTATTAAATGAGCATTCATATTTGATGAGCAAAAATAATAAATTCTTTATTAAAATAAAAATATGGAAACTATATTTTGTTACATGAAACACACGTGTATATATGGAATCATTTATTTGATTTTGATATTTTCATGTTGTTGTTATTGTTATTAGTTTATTATTAGTTATTGTTATTATTCATAGGAAAGAATGTTTCATATGAAAAGGAAATAATTTTTCATGTTATTTTTTCATGAGTGGATGCATAAAATACAAAGGTCTTTTTTTAAAAGTGAAATTATACACTTTTTAATATGTCAATTGATACAGTATTATAAATCAAAACATTCAATCATAATATATTATGTGTATTAATTATATTACATTAAAAAATTAAGTCTTTTTTTAAATATTTAATATATTTTATTTAAATCCTGCATAAGAGATAAGTGGGACTTAAAATTTTTCAAAATTAGTGGAGAGAATATAAGATGTGTATTTGAAAACCTTCATTGCAATCAAAAGAATTTTGTTCTTTAATAAAATCATACTAGTGATGTGAATTCTGAGTAATTTGTAGATAAAACATCATAAATTAATGATTTTGTCTGTATTTTTCTTTCATTAATAAAAAACAAGAAACATAACCTAATTACAAGCATTTCACACAATATTTAAATCATTGTTCTTCAAATTATATGACAAAATATCAAAGAAAAATGTCAAAATTAACTAATATGTATTACTCACAATATGAAAGCTCTATAGAAAGTGAAGCTGCTTATGATTCTGACAACTCAGATACATATGAAATATTAATAAGGTCTCCATCTCATGCTAAATTCTATAAATATATTGAATATAGAAATGCTGAAACATTTTTACATGAGTCTTGGAAATCTAAAATACATGAACAAGCAAATGCAAAAAAAATTGCAAAAAATATCAAAGAACAATGTGGCATGGTAATTAATTTAGCAGATAACCGTGTATGTTACATTTATAAACCTATTGTTGATGAAACTCATTTACCAGGCATCAAATTTAAAATAACATTTATTTATGTTAAACTATTGCGCAAATGGTATATTAGTTTAGGGCGTAGTCGTTTACCTGATATAATAACGCTTGATAACAAATTAAAAAATGGTACTCATGATCCTATTGGTCCAAAAATTCTGAAACTGATATGTAAAATAAAAAGGATTTTGGACATTTTTATACAAAAATTGGAATATGTATGTAAAATGGTTGACCATATGAAAGGAGCTTATAAAGACATAAGAGTTCAATTAAATAAATCTTTAACCAACATTAAAATAATGCTATGTGAAAAAGCTTGGCCAAAAGATGTAAAAAAATCAAGTGCAGAAGATATAATTATTCTAGACATAATGCTAGGTGACAATTTTGAAACTGATGAACTTTCATATGAGTATATGCATAAAAGAGATATATCAGCAGAACAAAAAAGAATGTATATATTTGAATTAGAAAAAAAGATAAAAATATTTTTTTATCTCCCTTTAATGGAAGCATTTGGAATATTTATGAACGAGAAAAATTTTTCTAACAATGAAGTATCATCATCTTAATCATTTAAAATTAATCATATAAGTACATAAAATATATTAATATCTTTGTATCAAGTTTATATTTGAACATACCTACTTAAGTTATGATCTTTTGTGAATTTATTTTTAGTTATATATATATTCAATAAAACATTATATTTATGTTAAAATAAAATATGTGAATTAAAACAATATATACATTTGAAAAAATTGTAAAAAGTAGTATCATTTTATTCTTTTTTCCACATATAATTCATTAGGCAAAATTTTATTTTATTTAGTTAACACATAAATATTTAACTAAATAAAGATTTACTTAGTTGAAAATGTTAAGTGAAAATTAATTTACATGAGAAATAGGCCCTTAAATTTCAATAAAAAATAAAAAATACACATTCAAACTCATATAACAATTATTTAATACCTTATAATATTAATTGCTTTAGTGTTACAAAGTTTAAATCAACGGCCTGGACAAGCTATGACTATGCAAAGTATGCAAAGTAAAATATCAGGAATGGGTATGATGTCTGCTCAAACCAATGGTCCAATGAATCATATGGGTCCAATTCAAACCATGCAAACTAATTCAATGTTAACACAAATGAATTCAATGGGACAAGGAAATATGCCTCAACAAATGAATCAAATGGTTCCTAATCAAATGGCACAAATTACTACAGGTCAAATGCAGCAAAATATGCAAGTATGTATTTATTCCAAGAAAATATATATTCTTTTTATAATAAGTAAAAATATAGATGATAAATTATATATTTCAGACTCAAATGCAGAACCAATTATCTAATCAAATAGGCAATCAAATTAGTGGATCTATAAGTGGAATTCAAACAAATATGCCACAGCAAATGAATCAGATTGCTCCAGGGCAATTAGGTCCTGGTCAAATGCAGCAACAATTAAGTCATATACAAAGAAAGGTATATAAATAATAAAATAATATATAAATGCCATTATTTTAAAACTTTTATTGACATTATGTTGTTTCTAGCAAGGAGAAATAATAAATGCTGGTTTCCCAGGTCCTCGAAATGTCACACCTAATCAATTTCTAGGTCAGAGTCCATCACCATCTGCTCCAAGTCCTGCTGGTTTAGGTGCACCATCAAGGTTAGATATAATAGCAAAATTTTTTTTATATAAAATTAAAATTGTATATCTTTTATAGCAATCAAATGGTCGCATCACCAGCACTAGTTCCTTCACCTAGTTCACAACATATGATGGCAGGACCACAACGATCTGTTGGTATGTTAAAATTGTTTTTAATATAAAAATCATTAATATGGATTAAGATAAAAATTTAAAAATTATATTAAATTAGGCATGGCTCCATCTCCTAGCAGTTCGTTGAACACTCCTGGCGGAGTAGGTGCCACTCCAAGCCCTCAACAAGAAGATCAAGCATATAGAGATAAAGTTAGACAATTAAGTAAATATGTAGAACCTCTACGAAGAATGATTGCTAAAATGGGAAATGAAGGAAGTAAGTGATTTTAATGTCATTAATTTCAACTAGTGTTCTTGTATGTATATAAAGATTTATTTAATTTTTTATTTTACAGATGTTGACAAACTGAGCAAAATGAAGAAACTTTTAGAAATTTTATCAAATCCTAGCAAACGAATGCCTTTAGATACATTATTAAAATGTGAAGTAGTTCTTGAAAAATTAGATTTTAAACGAAGCGATGCAAGTGTTGGACCTCCAATCACGACTTTAAAAGAACACCATTTCTTCAGTCCACTTCTAGAAGCCGTAAGCACTCATCTACAAAGTCCAGTTGTAAATCATACATTACAACGTACTTTTGGACCGTGTCTGGAAGCTTTATTTGGCCCGGAGATAAAGTAAGAAATAGTTAATTTGCAGATGATTGTGTTATAAAACAGGATCAAATCTAAGAAGATATTATTTCTGTGACTAGAAATTTACCACCGCCATTGAAGAAACAAAAAATAGAGGAATCTCCTAGTGAAATACCGGACGTATTACAAGGAGAAATAGCTCGATTAGATCAAAGATTTAAGGTAATTCATTTTGGTTTCATAATTTTGTGAAATTTTTGTTTTTAATGTTAAACATTTGTGTTATAGGTCAGTCTTGACCCAGCACAACAAACTGGATCAAAATGTATTCAATTAATATGCTGGTTAGATGATCGTCATCTTCCATGCGTGCCTCCTGTATCAGTAACTGTTCCTGCAGATTATCCATTAACACCACCACGTTGTGTCATGGCACCGCATGAATATGCTACAACATTTCTTTGTGCGGTTCAGAAAGCTTTGAACGCACGTATAACGAAACTTCCTCGGCGTTTTTCTGTATCTCAATTATTAGATACTTGGGAAATGAGTGTAAGACAGGCAAGCGCACCCGCGCAAATTCCCATTAATTCTAATACTGTATTATTGGATTTATAGTGTGTTTTTGTAACATTTTATAACTATTAGATTAATATCCTGAATATAAGATAAATTAAATATTCTTGATTTTTAAATATTTCTCCATTTTTCCCTTATTACATTTTTAGTGAGCAAGCAAAGATCACAAATCTTGCAGAAAAGCAGTTTTTAATATTTAAACTTAAAGTGCAGTGTAAGATTTATAAATTTTTATAAGATTTTGATTTGTGAGAGTTAAAAATATATATGAAATATACTTGATCTCATTGTACTTCTAAATATGCATCATGATTTATAAAATATTTATAAATTTTTGAATAATTAATCATTGTATGTAACGTTGCAATAATAAAAAAATCCTAAAGCACGCATATGATTAATTTTAAATTTTATTTAAAAGATAATTTATCACGTGAGAGAACACAATAAATTTTGGGGGAAAATGCAAAATGTCCCTATTCTATTTTCATCACTTGCCTTTGAAAACATTTCTATGTAGATAGTAACCGATGCACGTATCCATAGTAATGTATAAAACCGAGATAATTTAGATTAAGTCGTGTATTCTTTATTATATTTGTAATTAAATAAAATAAATTAAAGAAAAGTCAATTATTATGTTTAGTATTATTTTTATTCTGCTAACTAGATTTTATAGCACATATTGTGAAGACTTTGATATTGATACCAATGGATATATTGTTTACTGTCCTTGTATGGGTAATTTTTAAAAATTTTTACATATAATTATATAAATATTTTAAAATGAGTTAATTTATTAAAATCATTGATTTTATTAATTTCTTTTAGGACGATTTGGAAATCAAGCGGATCACTTTTTAGGTGCTTTAGGATTTGCGAAAGCACTAAATCGTACTCTAATTATACCACCATGGGTTGAATATAGAACCGGAGAAACTAAATCTGTTTGTATACAATGAGATTAATCTTTTATAAAATATGAACAGTTTATCATTTGTTATTTTTGCAGATACAAGTTCCGTTTGATACGTATTTTAATGTTTCGAAAATTCAGAGCTATCATAAAGCATTATTAATGGAGGATTTTATGCAAGACATTGCACCAAGAGTATGGCAACCTAAGGAAAGAGTATGTAAGTTTTGGATGTCAAGTTTAAAAACAAAACATTTCTTTGAAACATTGTTCTTCTCTAGCATTTTGCTACTCTGCGCGTGGTAAAGGAGATTCATGCAATGCTAAAGATGGAAATCCATTTGGCCCATTTTGGGATACGTATAACATAGATTTTGTAAAATCAGAATTTTATGGTCCTCTTCACTATGATGTTTATCATACAGATATGGCAATGCAATGGAAAAAACAGTATCCTGCATTACATTGGCCAGTGTTAGCATTTACAGGTGCCCCTGCTAGTTTTCCTGTACAATTGGAAAATAAAAGGTTGCAAAAATATGTTGAATGGAATACAGACATGTTTAATAAAGCAGTAACATTTATAAAACAAAAATTACCAAGAGGAGCATTCGTAGGAATTCATTTGCGCAATGGAATTGATTGGGCATGTATTTAGATCTTTTCGAGATCTTCAAATTGTTTACTTTGATGTAGTACAAATTTTAATTTTTAATTTTTCGACAGGTTCGTGCTTGTGAATTTATATCGAGCACACCAAATCTTTTCGCTGCTCCACAATGCCTTGGGTATCGGAACGAACGTGGAAAAGCAACTTCTGCTATGTGTCTACCATCTTTTGATTTGGTAATACGTCATCTAAAACGAGTTATTCGCAATGGTAATGACATCAAATCGGTATTCGTAGCATCCGACAATAACTATATGATCGAAGAACTTACTAAAGCCTTAGCACGAATGAAAGTAAGAAAGATATAAATATATAAAATATGAATATTAAGAGAAGTTTCACAAACGCTCAATACGTGTTACAGGTTCCAGTTTTTAAACAGGATTCACCCGCATCACCTCATTTAGATTTAGCTATTCTTGGAAGAGCAAATTATTTCATAGGAAATTGTATATCTTCTTTCTCAGCTTTTGTAGCAAGAGAAAGAGAAATCAAAGGATATCCCACATTTTTTTGGGGCTTCCCGTCGGAGAGGTCATCATCCTCAATTACACATGAAGAGTTGTAACGAGATAATCGTTTGATTATAGCTCGTCTCTTTCACTTACATAATGAAACACTAGATGTATTTAAATTATTACAATTCATTTAAATTATTCTAAAACTTCGCATAATCCAGTTTTCATACATTTTATACTATTTTCTATTATACTTTACAAGAAAAGCACCGTATAAAATTAAAATTTTTTGAACTACATAAAATATTGCATTTCATTAAAGTTAAATCTTTCTAATATTCTAATGATTCATAAATCTCTTCTATACAAAAATTTTTATTTTACAGTTTCATAATTTATTAATTTTTATGTAATCTCTTGAAAGATCATCCAAAAAATTATTATGTAGAGACGCAATTTGATTGGAAAGGGCACAGATGCCGATACTGCATACAATCTTTCTACTAATCTATTTGCTACCTGTCGCGCGGTACCTCTGCATCATCCTCATCGCATGGTTCCAAATATTATTTCATAGACTAGCTGTAATTTGCAAAATTAAACAAATAATTCAATTTATTAAACAGAATTTGAAAATCTTCATACATGCATATCATAAGTCAAATAAAATATAAAATCCTTTTAATTATTTTTCTTTTCTTTTTTTTTACAAATGAAAATTAATCAATTCATGAGCTTCAGTATCGCTACCTTTGTCATAGACTAGTGCGCTTCTTGTTTATCGATGGTGTTGCCATCTAAGCAACTCTTAATTTCTATTGGAATTAAAAAGTTAAGTGGAAAAAATCCGATAGATGTCAGCACATTGTTTTTCCCTAGATAGTTCCAGTTTTCTCTAATAGATAGCAATACCACTTTTGTTTAGAAATTCCTCGATAAGGAACACTAGTGTGCGATAAAAATATATGTCATATAGTAGACAAGGAGCACAGTATTGTGCAACAAGGATGTGCTATAATGATTAGTTTCATCGTTTCATCGCTACGTGGTATCAGCGTTCAAGTGAGGTCTACCCTGTCCTTAATGCTTATGTACAATCAACGATAATATATCGAGTTAAAATCTTAATGCTTTACACTGATATTTTGTTATTAATTACTATTAAAAGAAAGGACTTCTCGTATTTCGAGAAATAACTAAAGAACTGCAGAATCTTTCTAATTTGATCACGAAATATGGCTGATCCTAAGTATGCCGATTTACCTGGAATCGTAAGTAATTCATATTCCACGATAGAATTATGTCAGTGCGGTTTTGTTATTAAACATCGTAGAAATTGAATCTGAGTGTAAAATAGAATGAAAATTCGTGCCATATAATTTTGTACATTTTTGATGTGTCTGTAGGCGTATGATCAAGTTGACGTTTATGAGACTACCGATTTGCCAGAGTCGGAACAGTTTCAACTTTACCCCGAGGTATAATATTAAAAGTCACTTACAATAATTAGTATCACTTTATTTAAATGTTTATTCCTTTTTTTTTTAGGATGAGACAGATTCTATAGAGAAATTGCATATTAGTGCCACTGAGGCGTTTAATAAATTTAAAAGTAAACATCTCCTCAATAAAGAAGTTGACTTTTCTGATCGGGTATCACTCAAACCAAGAACTGGCTATAAGTAAGTTAATTTAAACGAGAAAGTGTAAAATACGTGATGCCTATTGAATATATATTAAAATTTTAGATTTGGAGATTGGGAATTACCTGGAGAAGGAGAGAAAGAAACTCCCATTCAAAAGTACCAACGCTTACAATGTGAGACTAAAGAATTGTATGAAGAAATAAATGAACTAAAGGTATCAGTATTTTTATTAAAGATATTTTAAATTTGCCTCACGATGCACCATATTGTTTAAAACACAGATGTAAAATGTATTTTATCATATCCATTTGTTACATAGGAAAAGTCAAAAGAGGAAGAAATGAAATCTGTTGCTGATATAATTTCTCAAATACAACTCTTAGAAAAGCAATTAGATTCCTTGAAATTGGAAGAATGTCTTGGAGCTGATCTCATTGCTGATCTCTCGGACCCGCAAGGCACAAGAATGAAGTAAGTTCACTTGTGTTGCAAGAAAGTGTTTAAAATGAAACATGTTTCTTTTGCTAATGAATATTTTAGACAACTGATATCGCAAATAGAAGCGTTCAAACAGACTAGTATTCTCACATCTGAAACTGATTCAAAGGCACAGAATGTAAAAGATGATAAAACAGCAGAACCTGGTGTACTCAAGTATCAGATGATGTATCTTCCAGAAAAAGCAAGAATGCAGGAAGCAGCGAGGATTGCATTACTTGAACAAAGGCTTTGTAATTTAGAAAGTGTGATTGGAACAACAAGTGATAAGCTTTCCAAATTTTCACAGGTATGTAACTTTCACAGCATATAATTATAATACTTAATCGCATTTCAATCATATGTGTACAAGTAATATATTCTTTTTTTTTATAGAATCTTAAAGGTCAAGGTGTAATGGAAGCTCTCCAAGAATTAGGAGCAAAAGCTGCATTATTAGATACATACCAACTAGATATAATTGAAAGCCGATTAGCTACATTAATTCATAGAATGGATAATATTGCACAAAAAAAGGCTACATTAACATTAGATTCAGAACAAGAACAAAAAGTATATATTTTCTTGCAAATATTTAAATATGAATTTATTTATAAAAATTCAACATTAAGAACTGAAAACAACTAAAGAACTATTTGATCTAAATTAAATTTCGATTTTAGATTTCCGAAATGTATGATATTATGAAACAGACGGAAACTATGACACAAATTTTACCACAAACAGTGAATCGAATGTTGGCTTTAAATACTATTCACCAACAAGGTATGTATATATTTTATGAATATATTCATAAAATTTTGGACGTTTCCCTTTTAACAAATATACTTTTTTGATGTGTTTTAGCTGCTACATTCAACAAATCTCTAACACGTTTAGAAGAATTACAATCACAAATAACATCTGATCTAGAGAGTAACAAATCTCTTTTAAAAGGAGTACAAGAGAGCTTTGCATCAAACTTAGAAATTATAAGAAACAACATAGAATCGTTAGATGAACGTATTAAAAAGCTTAATAAGTGATAATTTAAGAATATGGTTGAAATTTTCGATACAGATTATGATAATTCAATTTGTTTAATATATATTTATTAAATTATATATTATTTACTAATATTCCCTAAATATATTTTTAACTTATTCATGATTTAATGTACCTTATCATGTATTATTTTTAAAATATTTTTTATATAATTTTAATTGTTTTTTTAAATATAATGTTTTGAAAAATATAATTGTCATATCCTTGTAGGAAAAAATTCATTAATGTATAAACATTAAAAATAAAATAGAATCATGCTTTTCAAATATATCTATAAAAAGTTGTTTCTTTTATTTTGGAATAGGTAAATAGATAGAAAATACTGCACTTAGATTACTTGTAAATTTTTATTTAAATTTAATTAGAATCGCAGTTTTTGGAAGAACCATTTATTTTTACCAGATTTATACCTAAAAATAAATATTAATATCACTTGTCTATCTAAAGTAATTAAATAGTCATTAAAGGATATTTACAATAAATTTAGATATACATACTTTTCTTCAAATTTAACACGTGTTTGAAATCGGATCTTTTTACGTTTCATTGGATCTTTAAGATCTTTAGGTGTTACTTTGTCCCAATGTAAATCTACAGTATACCTTGTTGGCATCAAATGATTATAATTTAACACCTGCAATTAATACAAATGAAATTGAATATATCTAAAATTATACAAATCCATGACAAAACATTAGATGATTGTATACGTTAGTAAACCTTCTTATAACTTTCAAATAATCATTTTAAAAACTCACTTTTACAAATGGCTTGATCTTAGATCGTTTATGAATCTTTGTTTTTCCCATTCTTTTATGAACCTTACGTGGATATCTGTCAATACCAGCTACCATTGCATGTCCATATTGTTTTTCTGTAGTACCATCATCATAATTCCGCATAATGATAGCTTTTCTTCCTGCATATCGCCCGCTAAGGACCAATACGACTTTACCCGTTTTCATAATCTTCACCATCTTGGAGATATATCTACAAGAAAAAATTTAAAAAATTAGTTCACCAGTAAGAAAGAAGGATATTTTATTGTTAAACTTATATGTAACAACTTATTTTTAATTTAATTGTTAATTTTATTTTAGCAAGATCTTTTTAACAGCTAGAGTATCAATTGTAAACACACATCATATAACCTCTTTTACAACACAAAAAATTAATATTTATAACATTTCAGGCATTAATACATAAATTTATGTACAATAAATGTTTCTTAAAACACATGAAGATCTAATTGTAATCTCTCACTTTAATAATATAAACAAAGTTACAAGTGTTTATTAACATACCTAAGAATCTATCTATCAGTTCTAAAATCAAATAAACGACAACTATTCCAAAAACACCGGAATAAATGTTATCGAAAGCAATATTATGTGTACAAGCAAATTGTTTCTCTATTTTCCGATGTTTTTGGATTAATTTCTGAAATTACAAGCATCACAAACCTTACGGCTTTCCACACCGGACAAAAAAGGAAGTTAACCTAACATTCGATCACCTACTTGTCCAATATTCAAAATTTAGCCTGCAGATGTCGTATCGTTAAATATCCGGCGACGTCTAATAATAACCAATCCTATGTCGCGGTTTGAATGACGTTCAAGAAAATTACATCTTAACAGACGATTTTCATTCGGACCCGATTTTGCCCGTCGCATTGCAGCCGTAATAAAAATCCTTATCGATTCGTTACACTAAGTGTCGCGCGATTTTCGCGAAAAAAACGGGGAATTGGTTAACGTACGTTTTCAACTCGAGCCACGAATCAGAGGCAACATTGTTTCTGTAAAAACCGAGTACAATCGTTGCCAAATATCTAAACTTTTCGAGAGTTCGAGAATAATCCCGATGATTTTCTCGATACATCGAAATGATTGGTCGGCATAAGTAGCTTCCTGCTTGCTTGTATCTCGCACGAGGGATGTTAATAGGCATTATTTTAGTCTTATCGTAGAACCTTTTTTTAAATACAATTTGCCTGATTGGATTATTTGAAAAGACTGATATTGTTGATACCGAGTAGTGAGTGCAGACACAATAAGTTAGCGTAATGGCATTAAACGCTCAATATGAAGTTATCGGAAAGGGTTTCGTACAACAGTATTATGCGATGTTTGACGACCCTGCTCAAAGACCAAATTTAATAAATATGTATAATGTAAGTTCTCTGATCCTCTACGGCCGCATCTCTTCACTCTGGCCGTTCTTCTCCAGCATACTTATTTATTAGATATTTGCGTTTACAGACCGAGTCATCTTTCATGACATTTGAGGGTTTGCAAATACAAGGTGCTATCAAAATCATGGAAAAATTAACTGTGAGTCCTTTTTTAAGGAAGACGATTGCTACATATTAATGTTACTGTATCGTAGCTACTGCTTGTTCAAATATATATATGTAGAGTAAAAAGTTATATTATTCATAAAGAGATTGCAAAATTAAAAGAAAATAGACTGTCTTTTTGATACTGATCAGTAATTACTTAATTTTCAGAGTTTAACATTTCAAAAAATAAATCGGATAATAACTGCTATTGATTCACAACCAATGTTTGATGGTGGCGTGCTTATTAATGTTTTAGGAAGGTTGCAGGTAAAGAGAACAAATTTTTTTCATGTTATGATTGTAGTATAAACAGACAGTTAGGAGATTTGTGAAAATGTACAGAATCACAATATTTATATATACATATACATGAATAGCAGAAGTATATAAGGAAAGAATTTTATTTGATATGTGCAGAGATCTTATTCCAATTAGTTCAGTAATTTAACTTCGTCTATTATATATTTAATACTCCATGCAATGCATTTTCTAAACAAAGATACATTCGGCTCGATTTTTTTTTAAATTTATCAATACATTTATATTTCTATTCGTCCATATATTATATTTTATTGGCTGGACAAGCTACACAAATGTGTACTGTACTGCCTTACATTTTTTGTGCTGCCATATGAAGATAGAGATTGAGCTATGACTAATGTCCAGCAACAATCTCTCTATATACCTCCGCGAAGAAGATGAAATAAGAAAATTCAGTCAGTGATTGTTGATGATTGGGCAGACTGATGAGGATCAGCCCCATGCATACATCCAGACATTTGTCCTGAAGCCAATTGGCACCAGCTTTTACGTGCAGCATGACATCTTCAGACTTGCTCTGCACAACACGGTTTAGGCGTCAGGTATTACTATTCCATTGATCTTCATACCATGGTACAGGCAAGCCAAATACTAATTTTGTAATGTCTAAAGCTGCTTCGTGTGTGTTTGCTCTGTGATTATTAATTCTAATTTAATTTCTTATTATTTGCGATATTGCTTTTGTATTTATTATAATCAATAATTTAAGAAAAATAATTTTTGCACCCAACTAATATTAATTTATAAGACGAAGAAAATATCTGTTCCATTTTAAAGTTTATCATTATGATTATTTGAATTTATCCAAATTTTCTATCTTCATTAATTCAATATTTGCATGTGTTATTTAATTAATTATATTTCAGTAAACTATGTAATAAGGATAATGATAGGAAAAAAATTTAAATTGCTGAACTGACAGGAATAAAATTTATTTTTTCTATTTTTAGAGAAAATTTAATGATACGTCGTTTAGTCATAGTTCATATCAATAAAACATGTAATAATTTATTTTGTGTACCAATATAACAATAATTTAAGTATTATATGAAATAATATATGAATATATTCTGCATTGTATATTTTATTATTTTTTTTATATTGAACTGATTACATACATATTTTAAATAGTGAAATTTCTATGGTATTTAATCTTTATAATAATTAAAATTATTTATAGCAATATAGGGAAAAAATGAAATTAGTTTTTTTTATATGAAATTTAATTGTATGGTGAATTTATATTGCATACTTTTCTATTTTTATTAAATTTTTAAAACATTTACATAGTTTTTGCATGATTATTAATGATTATTAACTATGTTAATAATTGATAATAATTCATTTATGTATTTTTACACGATACAATTTTTTTATACTAGTTAAAATTGATTTTATGTGAAATATATAAGTAATACAAAAAGAGAAAAATTTTATATTTTATATATATATATATATATATATATATGATAATAATATCTATATAATGATAATGTACGTATTCTAAGTGTATGGTTATATATTTACAATTTGTTACAGGCAGATGAAGATCCACCACATGCCTTCTCGCAGATTTTTGTGTTGAAGCCACTGGGGAATTCATTTTTCTGTCAACATGACATTTTCCGACTTGGCATTCATGATAGTGCATGAAGAGAAATGTCTGCGAATTCATCACAGTTAATAGCAGACAGGTACTCTGAGCCATGGACTCCCCAGAGATTAAAATAAGTGAGCTACTTTATCCTTAATATCCTTTATCATCACATATTATTCCATTCTTTCTAGATACTGCAGTTTTTATATGAAAAACATTTGCTTATATCTTGGCCACAAAAGAAAGAAAAGAGCATTAAAAATAAATACAGTTTAATAATTTTCATGTTTTTGTTTTTTTTAACTGTACCTGTTGTTGCGTACATGTTTATGATATAATATAACGTAATATAATAAATCATTATATATTTAATTTTAATAACTGATTATTACTTTTTTAAATTGTATATTATATATTTTATCTCGTACTATGTGTATTTTTGTAAAACAAAGATTGGCCATAAAATACAATATTTGGAATTAATAACATAATAATAATTTCTATTTTACAATTTGCAATATAAAGAAATTTTAATCTAGTAAAGATTGGAGGCATGATTTTTAAAAAAAGGTTACTATATATTATGTAATTGTATGTTATCTCAATTGACATGATTATTAAGAATCGGAGTGTTACAAATTGCCGCGTTTAGCTTGCTCCATTTCAATAGCTTCAAACAATGCTTGAAAGTTTCCAGCTCCAAATCCCTAAGAAGAAATCAAATTATTGTAATTGTATTAGTTCCAATTTAGGAGATTTATAGTAAATTCAATGATCATCGTAACACTTACATTGTGATTATGTCTTTGAATGACCTCTATGAAGAGCGTTGGCCGATCTTGCATATTTTTGGTAAATATTTGTAAAAGATACCCATTTTCATCATAATCGATTAAAATTTTTAATTTCTGAAAATATATTTGAAAATCAATATCAATGAATTTTACGCTACATTTTTTAATTTAATATTCCCACCTGAAGTATGTCAATATCCTCCAAGATTTTTATACCATTGTTTTTCAAACGACTTCTTAACATATCATAGTAAGTGTCTGGAACATGCAGAAATTCTACTCCTCTAGCTCGCAGATTCTGTATCTGTGGAATAACAAAAATTTCCAATTTTAGACTCTGATCCTATTCAAATTGAAGGAAGACACTGGCGAGAATGTAATTTACAGCCGTAATTATGTTGTTTGTATTGAGAGCGATGTGTTGCACTCCTGCTCCTCCATAATATTCGACGTATTCCTGGATTTGAGAACGTTTCTTGCCAGGAGCAGGTTCATTAATAGGCATTTTCACCGTTTCTTCCCAATTCGTCATTACGATGGAACGCAGAGCTGAATATTCTGTGTGCAGTTGAGTATCATCTACTGACCAGAATCGATGAAACTGCAAACATTGTTCGTACCTATGATTGAAATAAATTTCACATAAGCATAGTTATACAGATTTCCTTCAATTTTTTAAATTTTCAATTGATTTGTATATACCATTTCGCAACAGGTTCCATTTGTTTGTCAGGTTGGTTGCCAACGATATGATCGATGAAATTTAATCCTACTTTTGGTCTAAATAATAAAAATTAATTTATCAGAAACTTAATAATGTTATCTGAGAAACAATTTCAAAGGAATTTAAGTTACATACAGTGTCTTTGAAAACGGATCATCCGGTAGAATTTGGAATCCTGGCAAAAAGAATCCTTTATATTTGGATCTGTCTATCAGTGTATGATATGTATCCCCATACTGATAAATTAGAAAATAATTAAATTTTATTGAAATATTTCTTTTATCTTATTATAGTTTTTCTTTCGTTGTGTACACTTACTGTTCTTATGGTAGCAAATTTTACAGTACCATATTCGTCACTTTCTTCCCATATGTCTTTCACTATTGTCGCTCCTCCTTCCTTTGCGATCTGAAAAAAAATTATGATTGTTTCATTTATATATATTAAAAGAAATTGTAGTTTCAACATACTTTCACAATGATGCCTATATCGCGAACGTTAAAAGCAATATCGCGAACACCGTCTCCGTGTTGGGAAAGATGGCTTGCCATTTCTTCATTGTTAGGTTCATAGGCTGATTCGAATACAAAAATGATCTGTAAATAAAAAACAATATTTTTAAATAACACAATATATTAACAAAATTTCATTGATAACATTTGTTAAATGCGTAATATTTGTGATAAAAATATTATTTATAAAGCCCATTTTCTTCTGAGTAAACTGAAAAAAATATGAAAAATATAATCAATATCTAAAGAAATAATTAATATAAATACGCAAATTTCGGAAAATATAATGCGTTCAGTGAACTAGCGAATTTTTATTCAAAGTTGGAAAAATGTTCTGTGTGTTAAATCGAAAAAATATTACTATATAAAAATTTGTATAATGAACATAATTGTTCGTTTAATATTTACTTGATTTTGTTTAACGACGTGCGATGCCACGCGCCTGGATCCAGTTTCTAAACCGCGGTAAGCCAAAGGTTCGAAACCTAATCTAGCGCAGTAATAACTGGCTGCCTAAAATATAAATGTAAATTTGTAATAAAATATTCAAATGTCAAATAAAATATTTTGCCATGTTTGAACATTCAAAGGTTGTTGATAAAGCTATGTCAATAATAATTATGGAAAGTGAAGAGAAATATGACTGTAATGTTCGTGATTTGTTCATTCTCTTAAGGATCTATTTTTATTTGAACTTAAATGAACAATTAATTAAATGATTTATTTAGATTTTGTTTCTGCGTGAGAGTGTACAAGAAATCAGAAATACCGAAAAAACGAGAGAATAAAATATTAAAGTAAATCCTGAATATTTGCTAATTTCGTGAAACCCATTGTCTTTAGTTTAATTACCTGTTTTGCATTCCCGACCCAGAATTTGAGGTGATCGAAGTGCAAGAATTTTCCACCTAAGGGCTAGAAATAAAAAAGAATTATGTGTTAAAAATACGTTGTGATAAATCCTTTTTAATCGATGTGTTCACCATGTGTTAATAAATATATAATTACCTTGAGACCTTTATCCGTATATGTAGTCTGAAAAAGAATAAAATTAAAACATTTACATTGTCGATTAAATATGAAAGTCAAAGGACATTTTAAAATAATGTAATTTAGAAAAATTGTTACTTAAATTTTGTAATGATAGACAGTTTTATAGCAACACTTGATTAATAAAAGATTGTTAAAAACTTCGTACCATATCGAATACTTGCGAAAAGTTAGAGCGAGCTAGTTAATGATTTCTTTTTCATAGTTCTTAATCGAAAGCGCACCTTGCTTAAATATAAGCGCGATTCTCTATCCTGATCACTGATTGGCTGAGCACGGAGGCCTGTTTGTGTCGCATCCTAAATCAGTTGTATAGTATTGTTGGTAATATTACAACTGACTTTTTCAGGATTATCTACGATCACCTGACATTTTCTTCACGGGCACGTGTTGCAATTATCATTTCAGGACTATCTCTTTAAATATACTGAAAAAAATTCATTTATTTTCAATTATATAGTTTAATTTAATTGAGATACACATTAATGCCCCCTTAGTATTCTCTCTTGAGTACGCAATATTATATTAAAACGTTTAAAAAATATATTGAAAATCCATTTGTACATTTTATTAATTGCAATTGATGACGTAAATGCAAAATGATATATTTTGTCACGAATAATTATTACTTCGTGTTAATTTTGAATGACAAGCGTGCAAATAGAGTACAATTATAGATAGCAGATAACATATTACACATTCTTTTCGCATTTAAAAAAAGTTAGTTGAGTTAAATGTTTGCTTTTTTATTTATTCTTGCGACTTAGAGTTAATTTTGCCGTGCCTTTTTGAATGAACTGAAAAAAGCCACTTATTTGTATGTATAACTTGCTTATACTAAAATGAAGCAATAGTGATATATTTGTTAATATAAGTGACGATTATAAAATGACTATTTTTCTAAAAACTATTTCGTAATTTAACATTGTTTAAAAAGTATTTTATGCTTATAAAACTTTCCATTTACTCCACGGGGGCTCGTCGTTTTACATGACGAAACATGATTGGTCGTGTGTCAGCGCTTAGATTCTGGTTTTAGAGGTGTGTCTTGTTTTTTAATGTAAATTACAAATTAAAAGCGTGCATAGCGCGTGATACAAACGTGTTAGCGAACCGGCAGAACCAGAAGGATTGCCTCGATTCATTTTTACGTATTACCGAGGTCAATAAAAGAAAAAAAAAACGAACAAAACAGGATACATGACAAATGTATCTATATATAAATTTAAATGTGGCTTCCTCAAGTATTTTTCTTTTCTCATAACAATTATAAAAATGAACTACTTTCAGACTACATATACGGATAAAGGTCCCAAGGTAATTATGTTTTTTTTTTTTTTTTTTTTTTTAATATCTAGGAAATAAAAGATAAAACCTAAATTCTCTGAAGTGTAACGTCTATGGTAAAAATTTCATTTTAGAATAGAGTAAAAATTTTAAAAACGATTAAGTTCGAACATTGTATATTTCAATTATAATTTTTATTCAATTGAAGTATATCGATGACATTACAGTTTCTTGTTGTTCACGTTTTACTGCATGTACGTCTTATGTTATTTGTTAATCAATTACTGAATTAATATCTAGTTTGAATGGTGTAAATAAGACAAAGTGTTTCATGTGGAATAATTTGAAATATTCATAGTTTCCAGCAACACGTAAACACATGACTAGATAAAATTATTTATAATTGTAGTACAAAAGATATGTATTAGAATTTAAACATTGTATATTATTATAAACAATATAAAATATAAATTTTAAATACACAATTAGTTGTCTAATTTTTGTTTATACAGTATCCCCTTATACAGAGATACTTGAGATAGATTTTATATTTTCCTTATAAATTACATTCTCCTTATATGATTATAGCAGAAAATTACATTTATATAAATGTATTAATGAGAAAATTATGTTTTCGAAAGAAATTTAATTTAAATATTTAATAAATAGTATTGAAAATAATGAAATGATAATATTATTTAATTATCATTGAGTTTTTATCACTCATTTTCTGGTTCGGGAATTACATTAATCTTATTAATATTCTCTTTTGTTAACATATTGACTTAGTATGTTATACATTTTCTTTTAATAATATTGTTAGTTTCATCTACTTATACTAACAAATTTAAGAATTATATTGCTATTTATAAATCGTATAAATAAATTATGTATCAGACGCTTCTTACATATATTTATATACAAAGAACTAATTATAGTACATATAATATAAATTGATTTATATTATACAACATGGAATTATTGAAAAGTCAAGCAATAAACAACAATTAATTGCCTTATACCTAATCGCAATAAAAATCTTTATCCGGAATAATCTAGTTTAAATACTTAGACAAATAAATTATTTAAATAAGTATCACTTAATTTGGACGTAGCGATATAATACTAGAATCATTTTATTTTCTACCTAACATTGAAAGCTTGGACTTGAAGAAGTTGTTTTATTATGCTATTAAAACTGTATTTTAAAGAAATTTTAAAGAATTTTTATCTTTTCTTGAAACCATACACGATAGAAATTACTCTTTAAATATTATATGTTTTTACTACATTTATATTTATGTAACATAAATCTTTTAAATATAATTGCAAATTTTATTACATAATATCATTTATGTTTAATAGTATGAAAAAAATTTAATAAATGGAATATTCATAATTTATATTATCCTTTTTTATACTATTATAATAAAACCTAAAATATTGTTCAATGTAAATTTATTACGGAACAAATGCTTTTAATAAAACATTTAATATTTCGTATTAAAATATATCATTTGTGATTGAGAAAATAGCAATACCAGTTTAGTATGTATGGTTGGTACATGTGAATAATATAAAAATTCTTTGATTATAGCCAATTCTTAAATTATCATACTCAATAGCGCGATCTTTATTACAAAAATACGTGTAGAAAATTTGGTAATATTTTTTTTATCAATATGTAGTACTTTTTTTTTAATTGTAAAAGTCGATTTTCTTAGTCGATTAAATTAATGGAATGTTTAATCATCCTATTAATTTTGGAAAGAGATATGAAAATTTGAACTTATTGTTTCTTACTGATGTGGACGTTTTAAATAAATATAATACTAAAAATGTACATATACGTTAAGATGTATACGTGATATTTATATGTATACGATTATTTATAAATCGTTGCTATAGCAATAAGAATTTAACTACTGTTACATGCTAACTACTAAATGAAGGATTTCGTTCTCATTTTTAATGCCCTTGTACCTATTATCACGTAACAAGGTAAAGAGAATGTTTCTATTTAATATTATTAAAAACATCAGAAAAATGTATCTACTACTATACACAGATAACATATATACAAAATGTTGTACATTATTGTTAATTTGGCATGCCATGAAATATATAAAAAAAAGAACAAAATATTAAGTAAAATAATTCAATCCCGAACGAAATTGTGATGGAAGCATTTGTAGATAATTATTATTTATAGCAATACAATTCCATGGTCTCTTTCCAGTCTACGTTTTGCTTTTAGAGACACAATCCCCATTAAATCTGCAGGAGTTGGAAGTCCTCCAGAGGTATTTGGAGCCACTGCTTGTTGATAAAATACCTCTACGTTTCCACACTGGTTACCATAAACAACGGTATCCTCCGTTCTAGTTAATTAATAAAATATACTCATTTTTTTATCATTTTCAGAATAATTACCATGTTAGTTAGTGCTTCGTAATGTATCACAATATGTGAAAACGAAATATATTCTAAATTTATAATACAATCTCTTTTTTTGGAAATATTTGGCAATAGCATTAAATCAAGTAAAATCATCTACTGAAGCAAGCTGACGTATGCAAAATTGTACTAAGTGAAACAAATTATCTAATGTTTAAGTAATTACCTGACAATAATATCTGTGAGATTACTGGCATGTGTGAATCTATCATGAAGGCAAGAAACAATGTCCAATTCAGTAACACCCCAAAGTCCAGAACGATTTAGTGTATCCCATTGAGGATCGATACTTAATATACTATATAATTCCTTATTTTCATTTGATGGCAAAGGCTCTAAACACTGTTGTAATCTTGCTTCAAGTTTTCCTAATGTATTCATGCAAGTCTGCCACTATAACATGTTTAACAATATAATGTATATTGTCAAAAAAATTAATGACATTAGGCTTACGAGATATACTTACGAGAAAGTGTATAAGATCAGGATTATTGGCAGTTCCATTTTCCATTAGTAATACCAGCACCATATTGTGATGCCCACAGAGAAATAATTCCGTTTTCTCAAAAGAGGCTTCATCCTTGGAAGTAGTTACCCAATCTTCTTCCAATTCATCCTCACCATCGCTACCAGTTTCTTTATTAACTGCTTCCAATTTTTGCTTGATTATTTGATTCGTTGATGTCGAAAAGCCAGATAAATCGCGAAATTCACTGGGAGTTGTTTCCCTACTACAAAAACCGCTAGTTCTCTCGTCAGCAAGTAAACTAAGTTTAGACATAAGAGGCGTTAACTGTAGACCATCCAATTTCTTCTTTTGAAGAAAATCATACACGTTGCCGCACTCCGATGCTGATTTTCGTCTGTCATCATTATCAGTGATATTAAGCGGTTTCAATGGAAGACTCATCGATCTACGATAAGTTTCTTGTTTCACTTTACTATCTACTTTTATGTCACGAGAATTACTTGAGTTTTCTAAATTATCACTGATCGCTGTATCACAGTCGTTCGTTACATTTTTCATATTGCAATCGTTAGACAAATTTGTTAAAAAGTCGTTGCGATTAATTGTATTATTTCGATCGTCCTTAAGTTCTTCGTAATGCGATGATATATACTGATCGTATAAAGACTGAGATACTGGTAATCCATCGCATCGAAATACAGGATAACATGGATCAGTAATTGTATGAAACTGCCTTTTATTCGAAGACTTCTTTTGAGGAGAAGCTTCAGGAGACATACTTTGTTTTAACTGTGGCAATCCTAATCCATATGTTCTTACTGATATTCGATTGGAGCACAAATTAGACGATTCTAAATCATGCATGCTTAAGCTTCTCTTATTAAATTCTCTTCGTTTAACTAATTTTTCTTTCGGAGTGACGTTTCTTAATTTATTTAAACGTTTACATCTAAGTGCTTCTTTAACGACATCCGGGATATCATCCACGGTTGTCTTTATTTCTTTTTTCTCCTCTTCTGCTTCATTATTTGTGTCTTCGTTCGTGTTACATATTAACATAGCATTACCATGTAATACTCTATTAACATCTTTTAAGGGCGTGGAGCATACGCTAGGAGTCAAAGGATTTGCACACTTAGGACGGTCTGTTTTACTTTCCTGTTTACGTTTCACTGGAGAACTATAAGCTGTAAGTGGAACGGAGGATACGTAGTGACTATTATCGTTGTACTGTGATGAATCTAATTCTCCTTCTTCAGGTACAGTAAAAATGCGAGAAGTATCACGTTTTATTCCGGACAAAGGAAGTTCTTTACTATTCTTGGACATGTTCTAAAAGTATAACCGTTTCATTATTGAATTATCTATTGAACTATCACAATGCAAAAATTACTCACCTTTCTTTGAAATATTTTCTTTGTTACAGAATCTAAATAAGAACTATAATACCGCTCGTTATTTGCTTCTTGTGCAAGTTTTGCAAACTGTTTTTGCTCTATATACACTCGCAATAACTGTACTCCAACAGGTAGATGAAATTCTGTCGATATTTTTTCTGCAGGAGCCTAAAAAGTTTCATTTAAAACAATATTTAATATTATGTGAACATTATATACTGTTAATTTTAATTTAATATATACCTTTATTCTATATGGATCAGTTATAACAATTTGTTTGGTCAATTCAGCACTTAATTGAGTTGCAACTACCCTGAAATATTAGTACTTTTAGTTTACCAACTAAAAGAACAATTTATTTGTCAATGAAACTTACTTATTATTATAGAAAAGTGCACCACCCATGACACCATTAGTTTCTTGACAATATTGTAAAAGTTGAATCGCTTCTAAAAATATGTTACTAGCGCTCTAAAAAGATATCATATTAATATATATTATATCATGTTATATCATATTATATATATAGTAGAAATAATTTATTATGTTAAAAGGAAATAAAATTGGTTATCATATTAATTACCTTTGGAAGTTTAATGATAGGAATATTAGAGAAAAGATTGGCACTATATTGAAGTATTGGCAAATATGTTTCAAACATTTGATAAAGTTTCTCTGTAAACTTATTTCTGTCATTGTTAAATGATTCCAATATTTTATTTAAATCATAATGAAAAAATTTCAACAATGACTCTAATGTGATTGCACGCCTTTCTAGAATCCAATCATGAATATTCCTATCAGTTCCAACTGCCTGTAAAATAAGAAACAGTGAAATTTTATTTTAATATATACTAAGCATGATATATTATGAGAAAAATATTATATTTCATTCATTGGGAGCATATTGATAATTGGAGATAACAACTCTAATAGATAACTATTATAAAATTACATTATATAGCCACTTTCATATATTGTGTTACATTAATTTTAAAATTTGTAGTCAATATACTTACAAGTATGTACTGTCCAAATTTCTTTAGCACAAACTTTCCTCCTTGCAATGTGATTGATTTTGGACTGGAAAATGATGTTGAAAGAAACTGATTAACAGCCATTAATTGTCCTGCCAGAGCTAATCTTTGGGTAAGAGATACCCATGCAGGATGAAAATACATAACTGCCTCTGCAGGATCATCATCTTCTTTACAACACCTTGCAGTGTCATAAACAAATACTATCATCATCTCTCTAAAAAGAAATATCAGAACTAAGCAGTAATATATAGTTATGTAATATTAATTGTGTAATAACTTGTAAATACGTATTAAATATAAATAAAATGATTTCTCTTTTATAAATGAAGTAGCTTACCCTGGCGTAACTGATAAAACCTTCTATACACAACTTTGAAAATTTATTAACTTTCATTTTTACAAAATTATAGACATAATATTAATGTCTATAATTTGCTCTGAAGCTTATACACGAATGAATATCTATGAAGTAAATAATTGTGAACAAAGAATTACTGATTAGCTGCACCAATAACCGATAACAAAATAAAGGAGATAAGATTATAGATTAGAGCACATTTTTTAAAAGCATTGTTACATACTGTGAATAAAAACTCATTGCATCATTATGATGAGGTAACTCTTTAAAAAAAACTCAACAGGTTTTTCCAGTTTATTTTATGTTATTTTGCACAAAGTTGAATTAATAAAAGCATTTTCAACTTTTTAATCTACAAATCCAAGATATAAAATAACACATAAAACGAAGGAAAAGTTTGCTTTAACAAAATTTATAATTGCTGAAAATAATAGTTTATTTATATGTATGTACATTAACAAAATATATTTTATTATGAAATAATATACTGTAAAACTAATTTAAAAAAGAAAACATTTCTTTATACATTGTATACATTACTTCACATGTACAAGAATATAATTTACATAATTGTTGTACTACAGAGAAAATAAAACAATCAAACTACAAGCAGATATAAATTAGTCCATAAAATATACATACAAACATACGCATGTATTAATTAAAGATAATTTTAATTAAAGAAATATATTAGTTCAGGGTAAATGATGTGAAGTGACGCGAAAGTGTTGCAAGTGTGAACAAAAAAAAAAAAAAAAGAAGTCAAGTGCAAAAATCGTTTTATTAATAATTCATGAACTCACACCAACTTAAAGTCAGCATTCTCTTTGACAAAAACTAAAGATTTGAAAAGGGACATGCCGCCAAAAGATGAGTCGATGTATCAAGCGTAACAGTAACAGAGTTTACAGAGCATAGTATAGTAAACAAAGCATTATCATTGAATTAAAGATGCACTTTCTACGCTGCTATAATTAGATAAAGCTAGCGTTACGCAATATCCTCGTACTTTGCCATGGTGATTGTTTACGCGTTTCAACGTGCCGGGGCTGAGAACTTCGGATGCGATTGTCGATTGTAACGTCAAACCCTTTCCTTCTCGTTTCCTTTTTTTTTTCCCCAGTCACAACGGCAAGTTCAACGTCGTGTTTCTCGTTCTATTCTTACAGTCGTTCAGGACGCTACTAAGCGTCGCGAAAAATGCACTTCGATGGAAATGCACTTTCCCGTTATGTAATGCAAAATCTGAGCCATAATAATCTTGATTCTCAATCACGCTGAATGGAGCCGCTCCTTTACCGCCATGCTGATATCGATCTCCTTTGTACCAGGCAAAACTTTGGTCCTTGATCGGTAATACGGCTACAACCGCGATATTTGAATCTTGATTATAATCTAACGAAAGTTAACGCGCTATTGGACTGTAGTTACATATGTACGTTGTCAATTATAAAGCGTATATTTTTATACTGAAATATATATATATTTAACAAATGTAAATAGTAAGTAAAATATAATTTACAAATATGTGTATCAGTTCTCAGCAAGTTCTTGCAAGCAATCACGAAGAATTTCTAAGAAGATATCAGCATGATATTCTCCGAATATAAGGCATGGTCTTAGTCTAATTGTTTTTGTTCCATTGCCACTCACTTGTACACCTAATTGTAATTTTAAATTTATTACAAAGACAATAAGATATAAAAATTGTCAAATGTACATAATCAAAGTTTAGTACCTTTAGTACGTAAGAGATACATTAATTTACTTCTCGTATCTTTGCATGGCGTGTCAAACGCAATGATAAAACCTCTGCCTCGCACGGAACTTATAAGATCCGAAAATTCATGCTGTAACGTATTCAGTTGACAAAGCAAATAATTGCCAACGTAACATACATGAGTTAATAAATCTTCTGCTTCGATGGTTTTTAATACTGCCTCTAACAATAAAATTTTAATTGGATCCCCCATCCATACATTAAAAACTCTACATGGTTGCTTAGGCCTAAATGGATAACACAAAAAAATATTTATGATAAAAATGCAGTGTTCTATTCTTATATAAATTTTATCATGTTCAATAGATATGTTACATATATTCAGGAGAATGATAAAATCCACTAGCTTGCATTTTGTAACTAAAGGTAACAATATCAGGAGGAATATTTAATTCAAAATATTCATGTGCCCATATTCTTCCAGTTGCACCACCACCTGTTTGTATCTCATCCAGTATTAAAGGAATAGATCTCTATAAAATTTATATTTGTACAATGTTTTTTAATATTTATAATATCATACATAATAATGCAAACACTTAAATAACATATTAACCAATTACTTTTTTACAAATCTCTTGTAACTGTAGAAAAAAATCTGGAGAAGCATGTCTATCTCCTCCTTCACATTGTATTGCTTCAACTATGATACCAGCAACTGGCATTGTCTTTTCATATTGTTCTATTAACTCCTCTACCTTTGATGTATTTTAATTAATTTCTAGCAATAAAATTAATTTAAGATTTATGACAATTAAGTTTACTTGTTCCAAGCATCGAACATCTTCTTGTTTATTTTCTTTTTCATATTGATTCAGTGGATATAAATAATGTGGATAAGGTGCAATTGGCCATGGAAGAGAAGGTACATCAACTTTCGTTATATATCTATAATGTGATAGTGCCAATGCGCCAAACGTTCTACCATGAAATCCTCCTAATTTTATAAATTTCATTAATTTATAGTGTTATATTATGACGTTACATTAAGATATACCTTCAAAAGAAAGGATAGACAATTTAGGACAACCAGGTGGTTTATTAAAGAGTGCACTTTTTTTTTCTTCATCTGTAAAATCCTTGCCACATCGACGTTTTTCCGCATATTTTATGAATGCCATTTGTATAGCATGCTCAGTAGAACAAGCAGCGCACATGGCTGTAAAAACACATGGTAATCCTTTTGGAGCTACCTGATAAAATAAAATCATATTTAATAAATTCATTATTTATTCTTATTAATGAAATATAATTTGCTAAATAAAAGTATTTTCTTACACATGGTTGAAGCAATGTATTCTGTATTTTACGTGGCCACTCTAAACCAGGGAATAATCCCAATGCAGGCCTATTTGCTATTACTCTCTAAAAATTTGTTATATTAATATTTTCAAGCTGCTCTTAATGGATATAATAATTTTCAATTATATTTACTTGATTTCCTCCACAAGATAATACACCAAGGATTGATCTATGGTTATATCCAAGAGCAAGTGTGGACACTTGCATAAACATATCTAAGAAAACATTTCCATCAATATCTGCTAAGTAATTTCCAATAGATCTTTGGTAATCTCCGAAATATTGAATATCTACTTGCTGCAAGATTTTATAGTTGTATTTAATTATATAATTATAATTGTGTTTTCTAACACAATTTGAATTTTTTGATAATAATATAAACCTGAATTTTGGAAAATTCATTGAGAAGAGCTTCCGACTTTGGTCCAGGTATTTCAGTAAGTGTACACGGTTTTGCAGGTTCCCCAGGTAACGGTGCCTTTGGCATATGATGAAGTTCTACACATTATTTATCACGTATAACACATTAAACTAATACTAACACATTAAACTTATATTAAGTGTAATATATTTTATTTCTCTGTAATATAGTTACTTTTCGTACTTACGACGAGATTTTGCACCTTTTTGAACAAAATATAGAATACTTTTGTACAACATATTGAAATTTTTGTATTTATTAAACAGTGTTACTAATATAGAGTATTTATGAAATTTATTATATTATGTACAAATATTTTTGAAAGAAAGTTGAAAAATGATAAAAAATGTGTAATTCATATAAATGACATGTTTTTACTTTTGTTTCAAACCATGACAGAAGAATGTAAATAGTCTGTATAGTATTACTTGAACTTTAAAATATTAAAGTCTAAATGATAATACAAATAATGATATTAGTATTAAAGCAATTCAAAGTTACGTATTTCTAATATTATTACTTTATACAAGAATTATTGTTTTCTGCAGATAAAACTAAAAATTAATTATTAAACGGTATTAATATGCTTTTTTTAAGTTTCATGAAGCCACTGTCATACAGCAGTTTATTATTTTTTAAGCAATTACAAATTAAAAAAGGTAAATTAACATACTATACTTTCCTCTAACTTATATTTATAGTGCAATGAAAACAACAAAGTTTATGATTAAAATTAGTACAAATATATTTATTATAAACTAGTAATATTAGATTAGATGGATATAGTTATGTAATCACACTTTGTTGCTTTTTTCTTAATAGAAATAAACACCTTGTTACATGATTAATAAGCGGGTAAAGTGAAATAGAGCAGCGCAAAACGTATATGGCCGCAATTTCTTCACCCAGTTTTTACACTTCAGTAGCATGCCAAAAACTTACACGATTAATATCTAATACATGTCTTAAGGTATTTCTACAATTTTTTACAGAAAAAATTTTTACCCCAATACATTGCCAAGTATCGCTCTTATGTAAGAAAAAAATATGCGACAAAATAATTACATTCTGGTCAAGTTTGTTTTAACGTATTCAAAATTTTAAGAACATTCAACAATTTTACACGATTTCTTGTATCTCGGAAATGATATTGGGAGATTAACTCTTTCAGATACAATTTTATTCTTCAGTTTGTCTCAGAAGATAAATAAACCTAATAAGCAGCATTACATACTTCCAATTGGCATACATTCCGCTCTCATTAATGCATACTGTGAATACTTATTAATACTTATTAATTTTCATTTATAAGTCTTTACAATGTCAAATAATGTTCCGAGGCAAAGCAGAAGAATATTAAAGAATTCGATCTCAAAGAGTAAATCTATTGAGGCATATTTTTCAAAATAAAATTTTCTTCAAAATCTCTGTTTAATTCTTTGCGATATATATATATATATGAATCAAAGTAACTTAGAGATATAAGTTTTAAAGATAGAATACAAGAAAGAATTGGGTAGACAAAGATAAAAATTTATAACATTTGAGTTATAACATTTATCTAAACTATAGAGATATCGACACACTTTCAAATTATATTATAATAGACATAAAAAAGAGCCTCGATAAATTAATAATAATAAAGCTAATATGATGCAAATCTGGGTAAAGTAACGAACTGTATGTATTCTGTAACTATAATCGAAAGTCGAAGGTAAAAAACAGATCAATGCCAGGTCTTATGAACTTTGAATTAAAAATACTGTACAAGCATCATCCTGGCAAAAATGTACAACCTGCTTTGAGCGATCTGCTTTTTTTTCACTTAAACAAATGATTGACGATCATCAAGACGTATCTTGAACTTGTGAAACATCATATTAATGTTCATATGCAAAGTCATTAATTCTTAATGTCAGAGAACAGATTTCCATCTAGAAATACTATTTAGACCTTCACAGAATATATCTGTATGTAATTTAATTTCATAAAAGTTTTTGGGTTCTCCAACATTTAAGAATTACGTATTTATTTTCACTTTTCATTTTACTAGTGAAATCTTAGAAACAGCATTTTCTTATTTCTTTTTATATGAGTATGTACGTGTGTATATATATATATATTTTTTTTTCTTATTTGTTCTTGTAGATGTTCGCGAAATAATATTGCCTTTTCGTATCCTATAAGAATACAGAAACTGAACATACTTGTACATATACTATATAGTATGGTTTAATAATTTTCACAAATGGTTATTAATAGCTAAAATATAAACAATATTTTCATTAAATTCAATTTTTTGCATTTAAATGACTTCTTTTCCTTGTATTCTCATCATATGAGAACGATGATTCTAAAGTCTATTTTATAGACATTTCTACTTGGATATATACAGTAGCAGACATCCGCTTACACCTTATCAACTAACATCGTAAATGTTACTTATAAACAATTTTATAGAAAATTTATATGATAAAACAACATAATAATAATAATTACTTGTGAGCACAATAAACAAATTTGTACAATTTATTATGCGCTGACTATGTCTATAATGAGAAAAAACTTGTTTTACTTTTTATTAGGTGAAACAATGACAGCGATTGGACCATTTTCTTCTTTATTAAATGATAATGAACTTTCTAATGAATTTCTTTTCATTTTCTTCTTATTTTTTATATTTTCGCAAAACACATTGTATTGGGTTACTAAAAATTCACCATTCTAAACGCTCAGTGGCACTGATTTGATATATTTATAATTATTCTTGTAACATGCATAATTACACGTATTTCATAAGTGTACATAAATAATGACGCTTGTGAAGAGCGTAATGAATTCTGAACCACAACTTATAATGATCAATAAAAAGCTTTTTTCATTTTTTTCATATACAAAATACAATAAATAAACATGTATTGCACATTTTAGTCAATATACATTATTCCTTATTTTATAGAGTATGAATTTCCTTGATTCACATTTGAGTTGATACCTTCTTAGCATTTCTAGTAAATATTTACCGTTTCATTTTGTTTAAGAAATGTATACAAGCACCATTTAAGAAACTATTTTATTGTCATATATAAATAAACAATGAAAATTACAAATAATATATTATTATATATATATATATATATAATTATATATACAGGGTGTATCGTAACTTGTGGGACCCACTTCGGGAGCTGATTGTACGCCTAAAAATAATGAAAAAGAGTTATATAAATATATGTTCTATCTGTCTTCGTTTATGAGATATAATGAATTTTCTGTTTTAATTACTTTTACAAAAGATGCTCAAAATGACCACCTTGCATTTGAAGACAAGCCTGTCTTGTCATTGATCTGGTTACTCTCTCTATCATTTCTGATACCTTCTCCTATTCCCACACGTGCAGGCTTGTCTTCATGTGCAAAGTGGTCATTTTGAGCATCTTTTGTAAAAGTAATTAAAACAGAAAATTCATTATATCTCATAAACGAAGACAGATAGGACATATATTTATATGACTCTTTTTCATTATTAGGCGTACAATCAGCTCCCGAAGTGGGTCCCACAAGTTACGATATAGCCTGTATAATATATCAATATTATTCCTAATTTAAACGTATTTTATAGTCTTACAATAAATGATGCTTTTGATGTAATAAAGAAACTCGTTGAATAACTGTTAGTGTTACTGTACCTAAACAAGATTTTTTTTAAAGATAAAATATTACAAGTTTCGGTTCAAAATTCATTGTACGATTCAAATAGAACTTGTTTTTGAGAAAGCAAATGAAATGTTCACACAATTCTAATAAATAGTGAACTTATACAACCTACTCTTATATGTTTATGGCTACTTTGAATGTTTCTTTTCTACTGGCACAGATTATTTCTGTTGTTACACAAGTTAAACCGTTGATGATTAGCACTTCCACTCGTTTATAGTTACAGTTTTTCTGTTTTTTTTTTTTTTCTTTATTTGATTGCTTACTTTCCTTCAGAGAATTTTTCTCTCAAACTTTTGATCTTGTGAACAAAATAAGTTTCTAAGGATTCTGCACACTTAAAGAAAGGTGATTCCTTCGGATTATAATAACGACAATTGTCAAATATCTTTGTCATATCTCCAATAAATTCACTTAACTTCTTGTAAGATCTATCATTTATCCTCAATTCTATAGTTTGTAGATCTGCAAATACAATTAATAGAAACAACATTGAATTTTTAATTCAGCAAAAATTAGACAGTTATCATTATTAGATAAAATTTTAATAACATTTACCCATCGGTTCCTTTATAACTTTATAATAGTCTGGTGCTTCATTCGGATCTACTGGTTCCATAAATGGCCAAGCACTCTTATGTGCCTAAATATTCAAATTTTTGATATCGATAATTATAAAAAAAATATTACAATTTTTATTATTATTTGATATTATCTTACCTGTATTTGTTTAATTAATTTCTTCAAAAGATCGAGGTCCTTTGCATTAAGATTTTTCATATTAGCAAAATTAACAGAAGAGTTTCGTTGACAATTTGGACAAACATATTCATCAATATTATCTGCTTCCGATTGTAGAATACCGACACACCGACCATGGAACCAATCTTGACATTTGTCGCAACAAATATAAAATCTGCAGAAATAAGAATGTTAAAATAAGATTGACATAAAACATAAAATAACAGATACTTTGATACAAAATAAGTCAATGTAATAAATAGATTAAATAAATCAACATCATTACGTACTGAGATTCATCATAAGGCTGTTTACATAGACAATATAACTCCTGTGTATCTCTTGCATGTCTACATTCTGTACAAACAAACTCTGAAAGTGTTTTACACATTTCTTCTGTAATTCCAACACAATCTCCATGGAACCAGTTGTTACAAAGATCACATCCCACGTAAAATCTAAATCAACATAATAGTTTATAATCATTAAATAAATGTTACGAATAAAAAATGTTTTTATAATCCTTACTTCGTTTCATCATATGGTGTTCTACATAAACAATATAATTTCTCTTTTTTGATTTTATTCGTGGCGGCAGCAGTTGAAGCACCCGGTGGTGTAGTATTATTTCCTTGAGCTTTATACTTCTTTGGCCTTCCACCTCTATTAGGCGGACTAACTTGCTGAGCCATTTGAGCATTTGCTTTACGTTTCGCACTTCCTACTTTTACCTCATCTTGTTTGTGCCTTTCAGCCTTGGTTCTCGAAGCTAATTCTGCCGATAAATCTTTCTACGATTTCAACAAAAAATAAAAATAAAATTATACGAAAGTGTACTTATTTTAAAAATTTATATCTAAATGTAATTAATGTGTAATACCTGAATGTCTATTTGTAATTCTTTTTCAAGTAGTGCCCTTTTCTTTAAAATATCTTTTTTAAGTAATTCTTTATGTCTAAATAACAAAACTTGCATTCGTGAATGAACCTGTTGCTTTCTCCGTTGTTCTTGACTGTCTTTTAGCTTTGCTGCTCTTTTCTGTGGGGTCGATTCATTGTCTACGGGTTCAACTTTTTGTACTCTAAAAAATAAATGACGTCATTAAAGAGAGACGCGACTAAGCACTGTCATTATTTTGTAATACTTATTCTTAAATAGAATAGAAATTTACTTTGGAGTTTCACGATTTTCTTGTTTTAATGCAATTTTCTTCCTTGGTGTTTCCCAATCTGTATCTTTGTCGTTTGTTATGGATTGTACGTTTGTAGATGAAGTCGTTGTTGGAATGTTAGAAGGTGCTGGTTTTTTACGAGATGGGACGCGTGGAGTCGTAATCGTAGGCGTAGTATGGGTTTGATTATTAGTCGCTGAATTTTCAACACCCCCTTTCATCTGTTTCTCTTGATATCGTTGCAATTGTAGCAGCTTTTCTTCTATTTCAGGATTAAGATTTTCTTGTTTCAATGCATTCTTGATGGCTGCAGATTTTTACAATAATTATTAGAATATTTGAAATAAAAATAGAAACATTTGAATATTTCTAATCCTATTGGAATCAAGCAGTATAGATAATATTAATTAATAACTAACTTTGTTGTATGTAATCAGGCGTTAAAATAAATTTGTTAGCCGAGGAATCGTTTCCTTCTTTTAAAGATTGCAAAGGTTGCTGACCATTAGCTACATTCGTTTTTTGCGATTCCTCTTCTGTAGTCACACTAGGTTGTGCAACTTGTTGAACTACTACTTTCGGTTTTTCAGGAGAACTTGAAGTTGTTGTTGATGGAAGCTCTGGAATGCTTTCAGTTCCCGTTTGAGGTTCTATTCAAATTAAAGTAATTAATAATATTACAAGCTTAATTCAATCAATACAAAAGATCATATAGATACAAACCAGTTGCAGCTGGTGGTGAAACAACCGGTTGTTGTGCAATTTGTGGTTTTGTTGCTGGTGTAGCAGGAGTATTTGCTGCTGTAGAACTCTGAATAGATTGTTGACTACTAGGTGCAGGTTGAACAGCTAAATATATTTTAGTAGGTCCTAAAACTCCTTGTTTTCCTGTTGCAGCTTGAGCTATAAAATATGTATGTTATAAATATGCTGATGATATTAAATACATATATGATATGTAAAATCGAACCTTTAAGCAATTGTTGTTTAACTTGTTGTTGCACCATTACAAGTTGCTGCGGAGTAAAATCCGCACCTTGTAAACCTTGTAAAACTATACGAGGCCCTTGAATAGTTTGTATAACTTGAGCAGTAACGCATTTAATAACAGTCCCAGGTGGTTGGCCAACTAATAAAGATGCTTCTACGCTTCCAGGTGGCGGAGCATTGGAAGTTTGATTTGTTGTAGTTGCAGTAGTAGTCGATGTCACGTTTGTCGATGCATTGCTGCTAATACTATTATTTGTTGTATCAGTTGATTGTGCTCCTGTTGTTGTTGTGGCTGTTGATTGAGTAGACTGTAGTACGGGAACTGAACCATTTCAAAAATTTATTTTATTTAAATAGTTTTATTTCCAATTTTTTAATCGAAATGTTTAATTTTTAAGATATAAAAAAGTTTGACATACTTTGTTTAGTCGGTGTTACAGCATTTTTTACAATAATACCACTGTTTGTAGAATTTAAATGAACAATTTGATTGCCTGTCGGGGTACTGCGAATAACCACTTGATGACCACCGATTGTAGTTAATTGAGCTTTGCCTGTTGCAAGCTGTTGAGCTAAATTAGCATTAGTAACTACAATTTGATTTCCACTAATAACTTGCCCACCGGAAGATATGACCTATATTATTAATTAGTACATTATTAATATCAAATATGACTATAATTAATATTTTATAAAATCAATTATTTACACATACTTGTGCACTTTGTACAATTTGTCCAGTATTAGCTACTACAATAGCATTTTTTGTTGGTTGTGTTGGCGTAGTAGCAATAGTTGCAGTGGTTCCTGATGAACGTTGAATTGCTTGTTGAGATTGAGTTTGTAGTTGCTGAGTACTTTGTACTTGTTGCGTTGTATTTGTTACTGTTTTAGATGGACTATTCTTAGTTGTACAATTAGCTGTCGTGGCCACTTTAGCTGTAGTTGACGTTATAGCAGTTTTTGCCTTGAAAAAAATTAATAAATAATTTTTATATATATATCGAGTATTTTGTCAAAATGTAAGTTATAATGTAATACATATTAATATATTTGTTAACAGTTTTACCTGTGTGGTTGTACCACCAGTTTGTGCAGGTGTAGTAATTTGACTATTATTTAACACATGAAGTTTTCCGTCTGGCATTTGAACTAACTGTTGACCAGGCATTAACCCTCGAACTTGAAGCTTCCCATCTGGTCCTCTTATAATCTGTACTCTTTGTTGAATTTGTGGTATAGGACCTATTTAAAGGAAAACATTATCATCTAATTGTTGTTACTTTAATAAAATATAATCAATATTATAAATGTACCTGTTTGCCCAGAAACTTTAATTAGAGATTGTTGATTTCCACCCTGTTGAGTTTTTGGTAAAATACTCGTAGGTCCAGGAACAACTTTTGTCGTTCCAAGAGATGCTATTTTAAAGAAAATATATATGTATATATATGTGTGTATGTATACACATAAATATCAAATATATGTTACATTTATGTATATATTTAACCTAATATTTATATATTTAATTTGGTATTTACATTTCGCCATATAAATACGTTTTGTACTAATAAAAGGTTTATTCTGCGCAGGTGTTGTCAAAAGAGAAGTCAGCTGCGACTTTGTTGCACTGTTTGGATTTGCTGGTATTGCAACTTTGGAAACTAATTTAACTGTGCCATCTGTGATGGAAAAATTAATACTTCTATATTATGTGATAATTACAGAATATATTTTTTATTTAATAATAAATCAATAGATTTAAGTTTTACCATGAGTGGAATTAGTTGTAACTTTCACAACTTGCGTAGGTGAACCAGAATTGGCTGGACTTTTTAGAGTTTCTAATGCTCTCTTTTGTTGATGTGCAGCTCTTTGCATGCGCAGTTGTTGTTCCATTTTTTCTTTAATCTCTTCAGGCGTTGCTTTGCCACTAACAAGCTGATCGCTCATACCAGAATTCGAGCCTGCATTTCGGTTAGAACCAACTGCCGATTGTGGTTGTCCCGATCGACTCCTAGTAATAATCTGGGCATTAGCCTTCTCTAACCTAAATAAGACACACACCAAGTGGAGGGTTAGTACTGAATGGTGTTAAATAAGGATAGGTCAGAACTGAATGAATGTAAAGGTAAAAGCAGCAGGAATTTAATACAAGAATTAATGTCCCAACTCTACTAAAATTGTTAAAAAAAATGCACACATTTTAGCAAATTATAAGAAACGAAAGGATATAGAATTTTTTTGAAGTGAAATATTTGAATAGAAAAAGTCCAGAAAAGAGATGATAGAACAGAACACACAGAATAAATTATAATTTTTTTCTAACATACCTGTCACCATACTGTTTAATTTCCCACAACTCTAATTTGTCTTCATCAACCCATTCTTCTGTAACTTGAGGTTCAGTACTTTGTGGTGATTCTGGTCGCTTTCTTTTTCGTAGACCACTTCTTATAGATGTAACTTCTGTGAAATATAATCACTGCATTTTCTATTTCTTAAAATTTATTTTTTGATACAAACCTCTGACTTGTTTTGGAAGTTCCAAAGGTATAACAACTTTTCTACGTAAGTACTGTGTTTTATCTAAAAATTGTCCAACATGACGATGTTTAAGAATTTCTAATGACATGATTTCTGTATCAGTTGTAATTTGATGTTTGCCGTCCGTAGATAATGGTTTTGCAGCCATATCGTCCCAACGAAGACATGCCCATAATATTCTTAACTGAAGAGCAGCAGCAGCTAATGATTTTATGCCAACTGTTCTGTATAACCAGCAAGTTTTAAATAATGGTCTAGGGCAAGGATATGGCCATACTGACATATTTGCCTATAATAAATGAATTAAAATTATGTTATAATTATATTAAAATTATATAATTTTATTTTTATTAATCCAAAGTTTGCTAATGAAATACCTTGGCCATATGATGAAAACCTTGAACTTGTATTCTTCCACCAACTCTAGCCAATTTACGTAATTCATGTTGTGGAAGTAGCAATATACTACGATGTTTATTTTTAGTACAAAATGTAGAACATAATGGGTATTTTACGGGAGTGCGCTTCTTTTTCCTATCAGCCAGAGAGATAGCGACTTTCTTCAAATAAACTTTTCCTTCTGTTGAAGTAGTAGAGTATATTCTTTCTGTACCATCAGCATTTAATTCTTTAGCCATTGTACTTCTTTGAACTGTTCTTCCTCTTCGATTAATAATCATTGTCTTTTGTCCTGTGCTGTTAACGTTATAAAAAACATAAAAATAAAATGTTAAACTGTTTCAATAACACACATATTCAAAAATCAATTACCTTGTTTTAACTTCGGATGAAAACGTAACTGAATTTTGAGAACTTGTACGTTCTTGCATACTTTGTACAACACCGTCAACTGTTTTTATAGTCTGTTGCGTTGTAGTTACTGTTGTGGTAGTAACTACGTTATTAGTTGTGGTGGTTACTACGTTTCCTGAATTGGTGTCACCAGCATTAAGTTCAATTTTTATTTTTTTAACAGGCGGTGTTGCAATGTCTTTTACTACATTCGTAGCTGGTGTTTCTTCCGTACAATGAGTTGCAGATGCTACCGCAGATTCTAAATCCTTCCTAATTGCATCTCTAGCTTCATCACTCCCATCTGCCTTTGAACTTGTTTGAACTTGCACTGCTCCACCAACTGATAAGTTTGATGCTGACTGATTATTATTTAAAGCATTAGCCTTTCTTAACAACGCAATAAGATCGAGTTTTAGTCTTGCTTTTTGAAGGCATATGGGAGAGTAGCAAGTAGATGTTAAACTTTGTGTTGTTGTTGTAATCTTCCCTGGAGGTGCAGTCATATTACAATACCGCGAATAACAACTACCATTTTTACTAAATCTCATTATTTGGGCATATTGAGCTTTAACGTGTTGAATACGCTTTCCTATTACAGTCAGCATTTCTCTAGCTGATGTAGATATAGTTTTAGGTTGTTTTCCAGTAAGGATGCTATGTAAAGAATTGTCTGCTCCATCTGTATCACTTTCTTCGTTATTTTCTATATCAATTTCGGAATCTCCATCTGCTTTTTGATTTGTCGATTGATTTAATTCTTTCGATTTCTCCTAAAATTGTATTTTAACGAATATATTAAACGATATTTTACTACATACATTCCACTTATCTTTACGAATGATTACTTACGCTCTGTAATAATCTTCTTTCTTCTAAAAGCTTCAAATGTGTTCTACGTGCCAAAAAATCGTCAATTCTAGTCTTCTTAGCAATTTTTGGATAATGAAGCCTCCCATTAGTCGTTAGTGCCTTAGTAATATCGATTTCTTCAAATTCTTTGATAGGTGTATAAACTTTTTCGATTTTCATACCAGCTAAAACTGAAGGTAAAGAAACATTTAACATTATATATGCTTAATGTATATATTTAATAATGACTAAATTTTTTTTTACTATACTTACATGATAAATTCATTTTTGTTTCCTGTTTAATTGATTGCGATTCGGTTTTTATTACTGTTTCCTCTTCCGCATCTACTTCCATTTTACTTTGTTTATCTTCAATCGGTTCTTTTTTTATATCTTCTTTCTTATACTCTTGTTTTATAGATGTACCATCCGAAGTATCCATTGATGAGTCTTCTTCTTTTATTTTAATGTCCGTATTATTCTCTTCTTTTTTAGAAGAACAATATTCCTTTATCAAGAAGTCATACGTAGGAGGATCTAAAGCCAATATTTTTAATCCTTCTTGATCTTTAATTTGTACCATTATTTTTTGCGGGCCTATTCGGAGACCTAACTTTAACATATCAGAACATTTGTAGCGGCGACTAGCAGATACCCACAGCCATCCGCCTTGTCCGTGTACTCGATATTCCTCTCCCTTTTGTTTCCAGACTTGATGTTTCAAACCTAATGTATATTTGACGAAGTTAAACAGACGATTACGTTCTTCTTCATCTTCTCTCTCCTTTTTATCTTTCTTATCCTGACGTTTCTTCTCCTCTCGTTCGAGAGCTGTTACTCTTTGTAATTTCACGTGTCCGAGTTGATCGTGCCATACACTAGCAAACACTACTGATTTAATACACGCTTGCAATACAATAAGAGCACGCGCAAAATCTCTAGGATTGACACAAGCACCCACTGCTGTAGTCCAAGGTTTGCGCAAAAGAGGCCAATTAGTATGCATAAATGATGACTGAATGCTACTTTCAAGTTGAAGAATTGTCTGACGAAGTGTGCTTACTAAAAGAGCTCGTGTTCCTGTCAAACTCCCTACCCATTTAAATTCTGAAGCCTGTGTAAGCGAAAATTTATGTGACAAATGTCTTTTTTTATCACGTTCTTCATTGCGTTGGGCTTTATTCAAAGCAATAGGATTAGTACTATATTGATTCACGTAGGATTTGAAGTTATTATCCATTCCCAACTTAAAAAGATGAGTACCTGAAGCTATTTGATGAGCTTTTTGTCTTGTTAGTCTAGTACCATCCCCTTCCTCTTTTAAACTTTTGTCTAGTTTTTCTAACTCTTCCTTTGACAACTGTCCACTAGTACGTTTTTTTAAGTCATCCATATTAAATGTTCTAGGTTGTAAAGACCCTGTTTTTGACCTCGTTACAATAGTATGTTTTTTTCCTATGAAAAAGATATTAGTTACTCCATCGAATTATATCGATTACAATATTCTTACAACTGCAGGACTTACCATCTTTACCAATTTTTGAAATACCCTCTTCCCCTTCTAGCATTTCTTCATCAATTTCTTCAGATGATGATGATGACGTACTAGTTTTGACATCTTTATTTACTCCATCTGTTAAATTAGTTTCTACACTATCTGTTTCCATATTTTCCGTGTTTAGTTTTTGAGTATTTTCTTTTGCATTTGACTCTTCAGACGATTTTGTTTCCTGTTGTTCAGTGACAGCTGCTAATTGTTCTTCTAAAGAATCTGTACCTTCATGAATTCTGCGTACCATCTCCTCAGCTTCTTGTCTTTGTTTTTCTTTCTTCTCTTCTTCTTCCTTCTCTTGTTTCTCTTGGCGTTCTTTTTGTAATTTTTGTATAAGACCTGTAAAACACAAAGTATTTGATTAAATACTGTTCCTTTAAATTATAAAATTATCAAAAAATACAACCAAACTTACTGTTTTCTACTTCTAGATATGATTTTTTATTACCCTTGTATTGATTAGTAATCTGTTCTGTAAGTTCCATTTGCCTTACAATTTCATCCTTATAATCTGATAATTCTCTATAAAGTGCAACTTCCATTTCATTACGATCTAAACAAAGCATTAATTCTTCTAATTGTAAAGATGTACTATAATACCAAACTTCTCCATCTTCACTTTCACTAAATAAATTTCAATAAATAATTTTATTAATACATTCCAAATTTTCTAGAGAATTTTCATTTACTTATATAGTATGCTTACACAAAAATTCTTCTTGCAAGAAACCAATATTTTCTGCCATATCTATCAAATCCTAAATGTTCTTGACGACATAACGAACCATTCTTTTCAACATCAGGTATACAATCAGCAACTCCTGTAACTTTGTGAGCTTTGCATGTACTACATTGCCAATCTTCAGTAGGAACATCTACCAATGGAGGTTCAACACATTCTAGATGAAACACTGCTGGACAAGTCTCACAACATAATAGATCTCCCAGACGATGACATACTCTACAGTGATCATCATAATGCATATTTCCTATAAAATGACAAAATTTATGATGTATGTTATTATAACATGTAAGGAAGAATATCTTTTAACTGATAACAAATTATTAACCTGGGATTACTCACATGGGAGTCTAGTGCAGGTACATCTCGGCACTAGACTCCCAGGTGGGTAATCCCGGGTTAATAGAAATTAATAAACCGAAAAAAATGGTTAAAATAAATTTCAATATACATATGGACAATAAATATCTATTAGTTGTTAATTTGCAAAACAACAAATGCAGTTAAGATCTCAGCATGGACATATAAATTTCTCCTGCTGATTAAATAATAATTTACATACTTTTATATTATGTAAAAAAAAAAATAAATATGCAAAGAAATAAAACAATGTGAAATACCATTTAGTGTACCTTCGTGCAGCAGGTCTTCCCTTACTGGATTTGTGATTAAAAATTGATCTGTTAAAAATTGTAGCACCTTGATTCTATCTTCGACAGAAGTAAAAGGATATTCGCATGTTGATAAAATGTGTAAAATATTCTGATCGAATGACTTGTCACTTTCTACGTAAGAGCGTAACGCTTCAGACCAAGTCATTGAATCCACAAAATATAAGCTAACATTCACAGAGTCTTTCTGATCCAGAGGACCAAAGTGCGTTTGCTGAGAATCTTCCTCTCTAAGAAGTGCTTTAATGAGCATAATATGTATCTCGGCCAGCAGATTGGTTTGATCCTCACATATGAGTGCGGCACAAAAATCTTCGAATCTAAAGGCTGAAAGGCGTACTAAAGTGCGAAAGTGTCTCAATACTTCATAAATAGATAAACATGGCATAACAAGTTCTCTAGGGACTAATAGATCATCAGACGATTTAGGTAAATTTAACTGTGGCAGTTCCCTATTCTGAAGCCACAATGGTTCGGGACTCGGTGGCCTCTGCTGGCTAAGCAATGTCTTACGAGGTGTGCCGCTGGTATTACTATAACTGGAGAGAGAAAAGTCACTGTCACTGGAGGGATCAGGCTCTTCTATACTTTCAGATGAATCCACATCGCTTTGCAGAAGATCTTCCTCAACTTCACTTTTTTCACTAGACTCGTCCCCGAAGTCTGATCCGTAATGATATTCAGAATCGTGATAGTCGACGTTTGGATTGTAACCACGGCGTTGATACGCACCGGAACTCGAATGACCACCTTTTCGCGAATGTCTGTCTCTGGGTCCACGAGATTTTCGAATTCGCGTGCTCCGTCTGCTCTCTTCGCTCTCGACTGGTGACGACGGTCTTGAAGGTGTCGGTGTGCTTGGCTGTGAATTCGGTGTTTCTGAGCCCTTGTTTTGTAAGTATTTCGGCTTCTTCATAAGATGATATTGAAACTTCTTGGGCCTTTCCATGACCACCGATTTCGGGGGTCGGCCCCGTCTCTTCGATCCTCTCCCCGTCATTGTTCCTTACACACTGTCAACGAAATAGCACTTACTTAACACGTGGTTTATGAAAACGCGCGTTTGTAAACAAATACAAATGACACCGTAGCAATAAAATGGAACTCATGTTTGTACTCTGATCTTTGCGCCATTTTTCGGCTACGGTCACGTGACCAAACACAATTCTTTCATGATCAACGTCTCGGTACGATCTTGCGTGGCTTCTAGTCCCCTGTCGACGAGCGACAATCACCTTCCCGTAATTATAACAACTTGTATTACTATTAGTAACGGCCAAAATAAGTACAGAATCATTCACTGACGCGAGTGTAAGGGGAATTTACAATATCTAATCTTTTAAGAGAGCGCTGCTGCAATTGGTTCATCGGATAGCCGCCATGTCTGGCCTCGAACGCTTCTACTCGAGAAAGCAGAGAAAAATCTCCGATGAAATTCTCCTTCACCCTACTCGGAACAATCTGTTGTTCGACGCATTCCTCTCGGCTGGGTTTTAATGAGATTCATGCGGCAGGGAAACTAATTGATTGCTTTTTAATTTCTCACAAAACGTACAGGAGATCCAATCGCTTTCACCGTAACTACACAAGAGCCTGTCAGATCAACAATAGGTGGCGACATGCGCGGTCGGAGGAACGCGATTCTAACCGCACTTCCGACCAAAATATGCTTCCTCCTCAACGCTCGTTCACACCGTTTTTCACAAATTATTCTTGTTTTAATCCACCGCGCTTTTCATTTCGGGCGAATTGTACAATTGAACGATTGCATCAACGATCGAACGAATTCGCTGTTACCCGCAAGAGAGAAATCTAACCTTAGTTATGGAGAAGCTTCGACAGAGGACACCACTATAATTCCAAATTGCGTGCCGTTTGGTCGGTACACGTTCTTTTTAGCTTGTAGTGTCATACTAATTGAAAATTAATGTTGCTAATACGAAAGGAAAAATTTTTCTCATATTTGTCCGTGTAATTTCATTAACAACAATTGTCGATTAATTTAAAAAAAAATTTGCGACCAACGCGACATCTTCCTAATTGAAACTAAAATTCTGTCAGGTTTAAATGGAATTTTGCAATTTCTTGCAATTTCTTTCGATCGAAACTTCATTGTCAATGAAACGTTTCTGTAATGGATCTCAAGAAATATGTACTTCGTTGAAAATAAAAGATCTTGTACATTCCCTGATGTATGTATTTAACAACCAGAAAAAAAGTTGAGTTAGAGTTACCAATCAAATACACACATATGTAACAAATACTGTAATTAATCGTATGCTAAATACTTCTATAAATAATAAAACGATAAAATCGAAATTTTCTTACAAGAGTAATATTTGTTAAAAATATATTACTGAACGTCGTATGTATATTACATATACAAACGTACCCTCGAAATTGATTCCTAGATGAATAAAGAAGCAATCTAATTATATATAATTAGTCACCTAAAACAAGAAAAAATGAAGAAGAAATAATTTTTTACAACGCGAAAACGTAAAAAATATATATCAATCGAAGTAAAATCTCATATGATGTAATTTTGATAAAAATTATGGCGCCATCTTTGAAACGGATGTCAGCAGTTGGGAAGCATTAGCGCCAGCTATTGAAAGCACAGAGGAGGGTGAGGGGGGGGAGAGAACCATTAAAGAAAAATGGCCGTCGAGCGAAAATCGAGAAATACGAAAAACGAACGAGTGTGTAACGATCAAATGTGAATACGATCCGGTGGTTTTTTCAACGGATTAACCACGGTACGGCGAGCGAAAATGCGAAACGAGATGACGATGTACACGTTAAAGCCGATTGTCTCCTTGCCGCGAACGTTCCATCATAGAAAAACGATGTACGAAATGCGAAATATTCATGAAGAACGATCAACAGACGACCATACGGCAGCCGAGAACAAGATCGTGCCTGATATCACTGACCAGGTTATCAGCTTTTTAAAGGTTTCTCATCATTTCTGTTATCCAGCCGACGTGAAAGAGAACGTTTAACTATTTCACTGGAATGAATGGTTTACTCACGCGTTTATTAAGCATGGTAGCTACGAGTGTTTCTTCTGTCTCGAGCTTGTTGTGCATGACTCCTCCCAAAATTTCCACAAGCACTAATCACGATCGACCGGGAATATGGTTCTACAGGCTTGATCGATGCTTGCCCCTCCAATTTTTCATCTAACAGGACCTAACGCGTCTACGGTAGATGAAAAATTCAATACGTTCGAAGGATAAACGGGAATACGCTGATAATTAGTATAGAAGGGCAAGCTTACTAAATTAGAACTGCACTGAAAGCTACAAAGTACAGTTGTATAACCAAACACATGTAAAACCTAACCCAGTAAAAAGATGTATGTACTTTGTATATACTGGCATTAATCAAACAGTGTTGGTGATCAACTATCAAAACTATTGTCCATAACCCTGTGCTTTTAAACGTTTTTTCCCTAAAGTGGCAGTAGTAAATATATGTCTGTCTTGAGTGTTGCTGATATTTTTTTTTAACTTGAAATAGAATTTAGAATATATTTTGTGATAAACTGATATTGTCATAACCATGATATTAAATTGTGAGGTGTAGATTGTGACCGATTAATAATTATAATGATAATGTTCTGTATAAAGGCAACTTTGACAGTAATAATTTAGGTAATAGAAAAAATTTATTTATATTGCTCATGACGTTTAAATTTCATACGGTGGCATCGAATGACTCTACTTTTATTTGAAGACTTACATAATTCAGTTAATTCAATCTCTTTAACCCGGGATTACCCACGTAGGGGTCTAGTGCTGGGATGGTAATCATTAATTCCTTACGTACATAACATCAAATTACTTTAAAGTAAGATTTTATTTCAGAGTCCGCTGCCAGAATATAATGCATTGGAAGCAAGGCAAGAAAAGATACTGGCACAGCTTGCAGAACTAAAGAAACAAGTAGCAACGCTTTCTGGGTTTCTGAGACAAACGAATCAAGCTGTAGTAGTTAGTGAAAGTTCTTCAATTAATAAGAGTCAGGTAATATTAATGTAAAATAAAACTTTTAACTTCTCAAACAAAAAGTTCACATAAAAATTTTATTAACATTGACCTTTATAGGTGCCAATTAATGTGAATCTTATTGTGAATGTGAATCCTAAGAGGCCACCTTATTTTATATCAGCGTTACAAAAGTTGTGGAAGGATACTGATATTAAAGTGCAAACTTATGTTCATTCAAGTGTGAATGAAGGAGGGTCTATTATTTATGAATCAGTTACAAGTTCTTCCAAGAATAATGTTATTAACCTATCATTGATCTGGAAAGATGGTAAAAATAAATTATATTTTTGAATATACTTAAGTAGTGAGAAATGTATATTTATAGAGAATTTTATTTTTAGTTGAGGACCTGGAACTTATATTATCTGGTTTACATAGTTACTATATAATTGGTGAAACGAATTTTCTAAGATATTTAAGTAGATTAATAAATTCGCATAATTATGAAAGTTTTGCTTGTACAGAGAAGGTAAATACAACTGATTTGATATTAGATCTGTGTTATTCTTTACATTTTGAAGAATCAGCAAATAAAAAACAAGAGATATTATCGTTAATAGCAGATAAATTAAATTGGTCAGCTGAAAAGATTCTTGATATAGCAGATGTTGCTGCATGGTGTACAGTTAAACAATTTTTTTCACAGAAATATCCATCAAAACTTAAAAAATGGTATGAAGCTTGTGAAAAACATTTTGTATAAATAAATCTCTTATTAAAACATATTTGTTATTTATTTGCATGAACACATAGATTGAATTGTTTCAAAAGTATCTCAAGACTTTGCAAAAATATTGATCAAAATTACAAAAAAAATAGCGTGCATAAAATTATATAAATTTTATTAAAAGATTAACATGTACTTAAAATATCTTGTACAAGTAATGTATAATTTCAAACGCGATTTGTTTCAATTTGTTATTAATACATAGATTTAAGTTTATTCTTGAATTCATTTTTATTGGCAGTGTTGTAGAAACAATTATATCTTCATGTCTGAGAAGAATAACTGTTTATGATACAGTATTTATGAACAATATTATGCAATAGAAACTAGAAAGCAAGTTTTCTAACATAGTAGTAAAAATGTTGTGTTTTTAAAAGTAAATATTTATCAAATAACTTGCTACCTAGTTTATGACAGATATTGATTATGATTTTTAAATTGATATTGATATTATGGCTGAATTGAAATTAACTAAATTAAAAGTTATAACTTTGGTTGTGAACCAAATACAATTAATAGCTATTCTTTTAAATGTAATGGAATTATAGCTGCCAGAATTAAACTGTTCAATCATTTTCATTCATGTTACACGTTTTTCTACATTTCCAATAAGCTTCTAGATTTTAGCGTATATTGTCGAAGAATATACGCTAAATCTAAAATTTTTTTTCAATTTCTTAATGTTTTGTTTATATCGTTTTATGATCTTTTTCGTTATAAAATAAGTATTAAGCAAGGAAAAACATTTCATGCATCAATATCAGTCTGAAACGTTTTTCACTTACATAGAATAAATGCATTATGGTAAGAAGGTTACTGAATTGAATAAGTATGATAATGTTTTACAATACTGTAAGTGTATTATATACTACAAATGAATTCGTGATATTCTGATGAATTAAATAGATTGCATATGTTCTTTATATGCATTAAAGCCGCATTTTTCTTCATATTATGATTTGAAATGAAGGATGTAGACAAATGATAGATATATATATCTATTCAAAGAAGATAAATATATGTTGTTCAAAGACTATTTAGCATGAAATTTTATCTAATGTTGTCTAAGCACTAAATGTACAAGTGTTGTATCAGTATTTGCTGTTTCTCGTAATTTATATAAATTTTATGTACATTATACATAATAATATTAAAAACAAAGTTCCTTAGAGATAAAAATGCTCGCAGTCGCATTTTACATAAACATTTGTATAATCAGTACAATAACATTATCAGACTCGTCTTTAGTCTATGAAGATCATTTCAAATTGATATGATAGGTCTGATTGTAAACTTGATGAACTGTTTATACATTTAGATCAATGTCCTATATCATACAATTTTTATTTTGTAGCACAAGGTGTGAATTAAGTGAATTGAAAAATTCATGAGTGACATTGTGATTAGTATATTCGATGATAGTTAATTATATCATGTTTTAATGGATTATAATTTAATCATCTTTATCATATTAAATGTAGTATTAAAATATTATTTCGTTTCTTGAGTTTATTATGTAGTTATTATGTAGTCTCTGGCAGTTTTCGTTACGATATTGTTTTCATTATTATTGATGATGTTATTCTATTTCATTAGTACGTCATATTAACAGAATGTTCTGAGAAACTTTCTTATAATTAAAAAAATGCGCAATCATTACATTATTCGAGATCCATACAATATTTTGTTTCAACTTCACTTAATAAAAGTAAAAAATACTCATTATACACATTTCGACTTTACCTAAAATTATAAATAATATGTATTTCAATATATCACAATATGATGGTGCCAAAAGCATGTTAAAGTTACTATACGAAGTGCATGCGTGAAACACTCGTTAATTTGTGTTTCAACATAAGTCTTTAACTCTGTATATTTCAATTTCAATGCTGAGCTATTAAAATTCTCTATTCTACTTCGATCAAAATTTTTAACAACCAGTCTCTTCTTGCACATATTTAACAATTTAAAACTTTCTTTTTTCAACGTATTATTCATTTATGTTTTAAAATCAATTATCGCTCAGCATTAATTTATTTTACTTTGATTGCATAACGATTATAAGTGTCATTTTGCTATAATTCGGCACCCTATCTACTTAACGAAAGCTTCAACTTTTTATTATGAACAAATTATACGAACGACGAGAAACCAGGCAATGGTGCTCTCGACCTTGCCATATTGTTCATAATAATTTGTCCCCCATTTAAACTGACAACAGCACTACCTTCAGGTTCAGAATCAGTATACGATGAATAATTTCTAACTGGTTTCTGACGTTTCCAGGACTGTCTTAGGGAATCATTAACATTAGCGTAATGATTAACGAAGGAATGTGGATCCGATTGTACACTTTCATTCTCGCTTTCAGATCCCTATAATGCAAAATGTGGATATTAAAATACTTTTAGGAATATAAATAGAACATTTTAAGAAAGAAGACAAAGTTACCTGTGAATCCGTTGAACTAATTTCGGAAGGTTTCTCCGTAACGCTACTGTCGTCAGGATTTTCATCATACCCTTTCAGACTTTCTTCATCACTATGATAAGCAACCGAGGCCGGCGAAGGTCTAGGAGGTGATTTTCCTAACATCGTAGGAGGAGGAGGATGCATAGATTTTCTCGCTAAAGTGTTTCGTTTGCCTAGTGTACCACAAGCATTAGCTATATTCATAGCACCACCACCACCTTGTCTTGATCTATAAAGCTCCAAGTCAGACTCTTGCCTGTCATCCGTATCCATAGCCATAGATTCTTCAAGTGTCTTTTGTGCTTCTTCTAAAATAATTACTTGATTATTACACACTCATATATTTTGTATCAGAATATATTTATTACGACTTACGTTTATATTTGTAGCTTTTACTTTTTACGCATAACACTGCTATGACCATTATAATAATTATAATTGATGCAGCAGCTAAAGTGACCATAAACCAAGTTTGTCTGTAAAATGGCTTATGTTGTAAATATGCATATTCAAGATATAGTTTTGATGGAGTTAGAATCTAAAAAAAGAAGAAAAAAATAAGGTCATTAATATTTAAATGCTTAAAAGTATTTACAAAAATGTAAATACGGCAACCTTACTTACTGTTTCTGTGGAATATGCTGGATAACTAATTCCATAACGATTGTACGATATTACCCTAAATAAATATGACGTGGATGGAAGTAAATTTTGGTACGATACAGAATACTCTGTCAATGGTCCATTACTACTACGTACTATCGTCTGCCAACGACTGTCATCTATAATTTTAAAAACAGTAATATTTATTTAGCTTTGACAATAAAATTGCAAATGCAGTTAAAAACTTCTGCAGGTTTTCTTAAAATTGTATGCTACAAGAATAAATGATATATTTGGACCTTTTCTTAATTTTTAAGAAAGTAACAATGACTGAAAACTTGCGAAGTTATATATTGTGTGTTCTATGTTACATGTTTTAGGGGCACTAGTGAAATATTAGATGTAGGAACTGGAAAGTTAAGAACTGTAGAAATACACCATCATCTAATAAGTCAAACTTCAGCTATTCGTTTATTACAGTAAGTTATAGCAGCATTCAAAGTTGAGATGTTTGATGAATTTCTAATTGAATTCATGGAAAATGTCATGCTATGACATTATCATGCAGTCAACGGTACAAGTATCACTAGACGAGTCACAGATTAATAACAAACAGGAAGCTATTTTTTTTTTAACACTAAGAAAAATTATATTTAACTGTTGAGACCATCTAACATAATAATCGACGCTCAATATATTTACGTGCATTGACACTTACAATGCTGCCACTCTTCCATTGCTATATGATTATAAAAAAGGCGATATTAGTAACGCAAATAATATCATTTAGAATTTTATAAGTAGAGTATTTTCATTTTAGAAATATAGATGAGAGTAAAATGATCAAAGAAGGTCTATTGCACATTTTTATTTTATCTTTTTTATATATTCTTCTTAATATTATTTTTTATTAATTCTTTAATCTGTTTCAGCTTTGAGAGCTTTTTTTTAAATAATTCATATTATTTACCTTTTCGGCGTGTTTCAATATAGTATCCTAGAATGGGTCCTTTCCCAGAAGCACCATTAGTCCATTGCAATTCAACACTAGACACTGTTTTTGTGACAGCAAGGTTGCTAGGTGCCATTGGTGAGCCTTCTTGTGGACCTGTCGTGACATTTCCGGATATGGGTGGACCAAAATCAATGGTTTGCGCTCGAACCATAAAAGTATACGTCTCTTCTTCTTCTAAAGGTTGTATTAGTAGACTTGTTTCTGTTACTTTTTGTTTAACTTGCTTACTAAAACCTACAACGATATAGAGTGTTACGCATCGACAATTGTTTGTTTATATTATATATTGAGTATATCAAAAAACATACGATCATTTTGTTCTGCAGTTTCGTATGTAACAATGTAGCCAACTATTTCGCCATTTCGTAGTTTTGGCGCTTCCCAAGAGACGCGAAGACTAGTCATTGTAATTTCTGAGAATTGTAAATTGTACGGTGGTCCAGGTATATCCTATAAAATAATTGAATATATTTTTACTAGAGGGAGGGAGGGGAGGAGAACGAGAAGAGAAATAACAGCGACTTCAGTCATAATTATTGTTAAACTTATGTACCTGTTTAGTTCTGACAGTGATAGATGGAGTTCTAGGACCATCACCGGCAGGATTGAAAGCCAATACTTGAATGCGATATTCTGTATATTTGTCTAAAAACACCAAGCTGTGTGTCAAGTACGATGCAGGTACAACTTCTATTTCTTCTTCCTGTTTGTTCTCTAAATCTTGAGGAGAGTCAGTAACTAAATAGAAAATCTAAAATGAAAAATATAAGTGATATAACTTTTGATTAAAATATTTGAATGCTTTTCTAATTATATATAACTAGAAAAATGATAATTTTACTTTATATCCTAATAAATCTCCATTTTGCATATTGGCTTGAGGTGGTTTCCAACGTAAATGTACTTCTGTAGAAGAAATTGGTTCCGCTTTTAGATGTTGCGGTTCTCCCGTAGGAACTGCTTCTCCTACATATACGGTTACTGGAGGACTCGATGGACCTTCTCCTTCAGAATTAAAGGGTAACACTATTACCTCGTAATACCTGTCTTCTGTTAAATCGCTTAAAACAATCTTCGCAGCCTACAGAATTTAGAAAGGGATTAATACATCAATTTATCAATTAGAATCAATCATGACATATAATTATATTTATTACCTTTATTCCTAAAATTTCTTCCTTCGGAGTATCTTGAAGAGCTATGGGAAAGTCGGAAACTGGTTGATAAACGACGCGATAACCACCTGTTTCGTGATCCCCGCTCCAATATACCTCATCTATTACGTTCCAATGAACCTCTATGCTAGATGTTGTTATTGGAACTACTTTCAATCCGGTAACTCCACGAGAAGGTGCTACAAATTTATATATATTACGATAAAAATTTTGCATGTTAACGAAGCAAATTTAATACAAACGACAAGTAGATTCTACCTGCTGGTAAAGTTTGAACTTGAACAGATTCCGTACTCCAGGTCGAAGGACCTATATCGTTAGTTGCTTGTATTCGGAATTGATAGAATGTAAATGGTTTCAAATTGTTTGCTGTGTAAGATGTTAAAGTTGGTTCTACTCTTTCAGGAATAGTTTGGAATGGTCCTGAATTTTCTGATTGTTGTACTGTGTAATATCTACAAAGAAAAGGAAAGACGTTGTACATGTTAATTTCACGTGTACATAAAAAAATTACACGTTGAATGAAATACGAAAAATTCACCTTAATGGAGCAAATCCATCACGACCAGGTGTCCAATTAAACGTAATCTGTCTACTTTGAATTTGTGACCTGCTAATTTGCGGCATCGACGGCGCTTGCGGACGTTCTCTGTTATTTGTAGTGAAAACAAGAGCGTACGCTGTTTTCCCCCAGCCTAATCTCGTTTGTGCTGTTACCGAGAACATGTAGTATTTTTCTGGCTCTAGTCCAGTTGCCCTGAGAGATACATAAAAACATGAATCTCATACTTGTTTCTTTTTTTTTTCTTTTTAGATTTACGTTAATCACGCTGTTAATTGTACCTAAACGTTCTATCCGATGCAGGGAACTCCTTCGAAAATTGATGATCCTGGCTGTTATTCAGATGAAACATAACTTTATAGGCGAGAATCTCTCCGTTCGGATCTTCTGGAGTGTCCCAAATAATACGGGCGGTGGTGAAGCTTACATCGGGAAATGATACGTTCGACGGAGGTCCAGGAGCTACGAGAATTTTAATTTTATTGAACTCTGTGCAGAGAGATGCTTGCAATTGTAGCAGTGAGATTTTTACCATCTTCAAATGTTTGTACTCTAACTGGCGGAGTGCTTAAAGTGCCATCGCCAAGCCGTGTATAAGCTAGTACTTGTATGTGATATTGCACGAATTTTCGAAGTTCCGTTAAAGTCGTCGTGAACGTCGTGTTACTAGGAATGTTTTTATACTGGAATGCTGACCTAGCGTTTGCACCGTAATAAACTTTAAACCCTTCTATTTGTCCATTCTGATGTTCTATAGGAACATCGCCCCATCTGACCAATATGGTCGTGGAGGACGTTGCGTTAGCTTCTACGTTGATAGGCCCCATCGAGGGAACTGGAAAAGAAAGATATGTCAGTGAGAAAATTACTACCTATCAAGTTTGACAGACAGGGTGTTTTATATTATTTTTTTTTACCTGACTCGCGGGTTCTTTCAACAGCTTTCGGACTCGTCATCGACGACCCGACGTCGTTAAGCGCTTGCATTGCAATTTCATAAAGAGCATACTCCTCCATGTCCTTTAAAATGTACGAGTTCGCTGTGTGATCTTCTATAGTTATGCTTTTCGATCTGTTCGTTCGAACTTCGGTGTAAGTAACATTGTAACCCCTTGGATTTCCGTACCACTCGATCTGTTGTAACGGCTGTCGAAACGACAAGTAAATAAATAAATAAATAATTGTGTAAATTCTTTTTCGTTCGTTAAAAGTAACACACTCACGATCCATCGGACGCGTAATTCCGTGGCGCTCATTGCACGAACCGTGACGTTTCTAGGAGGATGTGACGGTGGTGCTTGGATCGTTTGGAATTCTTTCGTTGGCTCGGAGGGTTGAGAAGCGCCGACAACGTTGTTGGCAATTAATCTTAATTTATACTGCATGAATGGGATTAGTCCACCTACAGTGATTGTACTGGCATCAGGATCTGAAACTTCATATATATTGTACCACGTCGTGTTCCGAGTGGTTTGCGCTTGTACTGTCCACTTTATTATCGACGAGTTGCCGTCGAATCCTGGCGTGAATTGAAGGACAACGGAGAACGCGTCTATGTTAGACAGCGCCAGTTTAGTCGGCGGTTCAGGCAGAACAGGTTCGACGCCTGACTGAATGACAGCCACCGCAGGTTTCCCAGGGCCTACTGACGTCCAAGCGACGACCTCGAATCTATAATGAGTCATTGCTTGCAAATGCTCGATTTTGGCCGAGAGAACGTCCGACGTGAAGTTCTCCACTCGCAGTGAATCTGGCACGTCTTTCATCATGTATTTCAACTGATAGAGAGTGAGAATCCCGTTGACCTCGAGCGGAGAGTTCCACTTGACCGTGAGGGAACGGTCGCTTATGTTCTCGAACTGTAGATTCTCCACTTCCTCGGGCACGTCCTCGCGCGTACGAATCTGAACGGGAGAACTTTTCTCGCCGTCGCCCGGGTCAGTGAAGCACAACACGGTTATATTGTACAAGGTGTATTTCTTTAAACCGGTCATGATGGCACTTTGCTCCGCGAGGGGATCGAACAAGCTAGGCGGCACAGTCATCGATTTATACTCGTTCGATTCGGTGAAATTACGACCGATCCAGGCTTGCAATTTATAGCCCTGATTTATTCCGTTGATCTTTTGCGGATTCGGTGGTTTCCACCATACTTTTATCGCCGTTGAGTTAACGGCCTTCGCCCTTACATTTGTGGGCGGAGCCTCGGGCACTCCTTCCTTGGTTTTGATCTTCAAACCTTCTGTAAACACTCCGACACCTTTGTCGTTGTACGCCGCTATCTGCACGATATAATCCTTCCAGGTGATCAGGTCGGTAATAAGGTAGTTCTTTTGCGCCTCGTTGGTGATATTCTGTATCGTCCACGGATTGTCGTTGTAACCGTATAATCTATATCTCAACATGTATCCTAAAATATGGCCGTTTCGGTATTCTTCTAACGGCAGCTGCCATTGCGTGATTATTTCCGAGGATGACCGTGCCGAACCAACAAATCCTACCGGCGGTCCACTCGGTGCTACAGTGATAACAGACATACACCAAGGATGTTCAGTCGAAGTTTATTAAAATTTGTACGCTTTATTTGTACGTAATTACTACTCACGCTCTTGCGGAAGGACTACCACGTTGCTAGGATCCGACGGAGGTCCCTCGCCAACGCTATTTTCCGCGGTCACTCGAAATTGATACGCAGCAGCGGCTTTCAGATTGTTCAGTACCACCCAACGATTTTGCGCCGAGACGTTGTTACACTCGGTGATCCAATTCAGCGCAGAATCAGGTATTGGTCCTGCGTATAATATGAATTATAAAAATATAGATTAAGTGAAATGAGTAAATATAGATTGTGTTATAAAAACATAGATTATAAATGTACAATGTAGATTCATATGTTATAAAAATATAGACTGGACGTTGGACTGAGACGGGCTTCTATTAAAATTTAATTTCAATTACCATATAATATAAATTATAAATTATAAATTATAAAAGTATAGATTGAATGGATGATGTTATAAAAACATAGATATAAATGTACAATGTAGATTCATATGTTATAAAAATATAGACTGGACGTTGGACTGAGACGGGCTTCTATTAAAATTTAATTTCAATTACCATATAATATAAATTATAAATTATAAATTATAAAAGTATAGATTGAATGGATTATGTTATAAAAACATAGATTATAAATGTACAATGTAGATTCATATATTATAAAAATATAGATTGGACTGTAACGGGCTTTTATTAAAATGTAACTTCAATTACCAAGATCGGAAACCTCTCGCCTTTGGACGATAAACTTTTTCGTTGGACTGTTCCCGTCGAAACCTGGGACCCAACTGACGTTTATGGTACGAGGTGAAATCCGTTCGACTCGGCTGGCCATCACATTTATCGGCGCGAACGGCAATTCGATTACACTGAGACGAGCGGATCTAGTCTCGTTCCCACCGGGAGAGACCACAGAGCACATGTATTCACCCACGTCAGAAGCACGAACGGCAGCTATTTCCAACGTACCATCGTTTCGCATCTTCACCCTTTGGCTGGCTTGTGTATTTATTACTCTGCAAAAGCGACAAGTACATTGCGACCGTTCACGTTGTTACTTATTAAAACTTAGATACCATCAGGTAATTATAAATAATCAGGTAATTATAAGTTTCAATCGATTAATAAGTACACCCTGGTTCCATTGATCTTGAAATTTTTATAAAAATTCCAATAACGTGTCGACGTGAAAGTGCGTTGTATATATACGTACTGTGAATTGTGAAACCATGCTATATCGTACAAAACACTTGGATCGTTGGAAACTTTGCATTGTAATTCCGCGGTATAGCCGAGCAGGACGGAGGTATCAACAGGTGGTTGGACAATTTGCGTCCGAACTGAAACGGGGTTACATTTTTGATAGCAGAGAGCACATTGTGTACATTATTTTTTTGTTTAAATTTCTTAGAACTTTCTGAACATTTTTACAATTGTTTCAGGTATTTTACCTAAAACGGTGAGATAGGCTGAACCATTTACAGAACCGGCTTCATTCGCTCGAATACACGTGTATTTCCCGGCGTCGTTCGGTTTCACCGCAGCAATTAAAAGATCACCGTTGTCTAAAACCTGTACTCTGCCGGCGATCTCCACAGGAATCGTATCTATTGAATGAATTAGAGTCATTTATCAAATTTCCACGTACAAAACGCATTATAAGTGTCTAACGATTTACCATTGTAAATCCACGTGGTGTTGGGTATCGGGGCTGCCACGGCGTTACACGTTAAAGTTGCATCTTTTCCATCTAGTATAGTTTGATTTTGCGGACCGTTCTCCATTATTGGCCCAGATGCTGGAAACAATCATTTCAACGCGTTAACATCTCGCTTGCGAGCGGTAAGAGTCGGTTACATGCACGCAAAAAAAAAAAAGAAAAAGGCGGGAACAAAAAGAAATCGGTCACAAAAAAATAAACTTCCCCCATTTCAGTGTTTTCCAATATGTAGCATCTGTTTCATCTACTCGTGTCTTGTGAATGGTCAAAAATAACTTAGAAAGATTAGAGAGATTTAATTGTGCAATGGAAAACGCTGAATTTACCAATACCTGACTTCAATTGACAACAATGCTCTGTTACTGAAACTTTATTTTCACCAAAAGTCAAAAATCATATGTATTCTATGTTCTATATAGCAACTACAAGTTACTAACTAACTGTCAAAATTTTTGCCTTACAGATATCTTCCTAATCTAGAGACGTGCTATTCACGTTGTATACTGAGGCGTGCAGATGTTTAAACAATGATTTATCTAAATTTTCTGATACCGATAAATTAATTTTGCTCAATACTAACAACTGTAATGTGAAAGATACTCCCCCGCAGAGAAAAATATTTATTAATTAATACTATTGTATCACGTTGTGTAATAACATTACAAATGTATTCGTTCCATATATGTTGAGTACTCCCTGTGATATTTCAAGGAACAACGTGTTTTACACACAAGAAAATCATCGTGCTTTGCAGATGTATTCACTATAACTACAACTAATAAAAAAACTAATAAAAAAAAAAAAAAAAAAAAAAAAAAAAAAAAAAAAAAAAAAAAAAAATAAAAAAAAAAAAAAAAAAAAAAAAAAGATAGAAAAAGAAAAAGACACGGATACAGCTGGTAAAAGCAAACATTGGTGGTGTGATATGCATTCTTCAAGCATGTGCCCGGGGTAATTTCAAAAAAGGAGGTGGATAATTTCGTGGCGACTTGTCATTAGAATCTTACTGTCTGGATATTGAGAGAACTTAAAACGGCGATCAGATTGGCGAACTCTGACTACATTGTAGCCAGCTGCCCAGCGGGCAACTCTGTTTTTCAGTCTGCTTTCTAATCCTTCTGCCCCATAAAAAACACGTCATTTATAATAAGTATGTAAAACATCGTTCGACTAACAAAATAGACAAAAAAAAAAAAAAAAGTAGTTATGTCACATTTAATGATCGTGATGTGAACTTCACCACCACAGTTGTCTACTAACTTTTTGCCTTTAACCAGGTGCAGCTGGATGCTTCGCCGGCTTCGTTCGACGCGAGACATTGAAACATTCCCGAGTCGGCCATGGTCAATTTTTTAATTGTCAACGAGCCATCTTCTTCCAGCGCGTATCTAGAAAATATGAAAAATGCAGTGAAAGGAACAAAGAAAGAGGCTGAAGAGAACTTGGACCTATTTAAATTGTAGAATCGTTATAATTCATCTGACATACATCTTCTCTACTGATTAAAAATTCAAATTTCTGTAAAGATCGTATACCTGGATCCAAGGAGGTGGTCGACAGGCTCTGCGTCTCGAAACCAAGTGATTTTAGGAGGTGGCACACCGACAGCATCACACGGCAACGTTACAGTTGATCCATAATCGCTAAGAGTCTCTCGCTTTAATTCCGTTATAAAAGTAGGCTTTTCTAAAAAAGGAAAAAAAGAAAAAATTGTCGCGCAAGAATTATTGATCGATGGACGTTAAAATTTCAGGCTTTCGATGGTGACAAACAAAAATCATGTCGCCTTTTAAAGCTTCAAAGCTCCAAACTCAGGATCAATTGATGTTATTGGTGGTAATAAATTTTTATATTATAAAATGTTGTATCACTTATATTACAATAAATTCAATAAATGTTTATTACTTAATTAATTTTTACAGTTTTGACTGTGAAACGTTTTTTTTTTTCTGCGACAAATGCAATCTAAATATTGGAGACGTCTTCTCGTTACGAGTTGTTCTTCTTACCGTACACGACAACTTTTGCGCTCGCGTTCACTGTTGGATATCCGCCGCTTCTTAGATCCACGTGGCAGGAGTACACGCCGGTGTAAGTTATGTTTGCCGATATCAACGCCAGAGTTCTGTTCCACGAGTCGTTAAAACTATACGATATCCTCGAGTTCTCGATGGGGATCCCGTCTTTCGTCCATAAAGTTCGCAACTCGTGAAGAGACCTGAAATTACCCATTTCAAACAGATTTCTCTCACAGAACGGTTTCTACATGTAGGGTGATTATGAGCTGTTTTATCAAACTTTCAAAGTGTGCATTTTATTCTGTTCGGGGAGGGAGAAGTTACATGAACTTACAGGTATATTTTTGATATTTTCCTTTTCAAGTTTCAAGCGTGTTTCATTTTTATCGTTAAGCGAACGATAAAAATGGTAACTTAAAATTATTGTTCTATTTATTTATTCAGTATAGGATTCAGTATAGGATTTTTATTCTTCCTTGCGAGGATTTCTTCTTCTTTTTAGTCAATAGTTACCTAGCATTAGCTATGCAATGTATGTAGGTAACGTCCTGGTCCTTGATGATTTGAGTGTCCTGCGGTTTCACTATGATACTAGGTGCCACCTCAGCGTTCGCGTCTCCTGTGACTTGCAGCTTGAAAAAGGGGCTGTTCTCCTCTTTACCCAACTGGGTGTTAATGGCTCTCGCCCTGTTCAGTGCAAAAGAAACAATTAGTCACTCTGAAAATGCAGCTTGAGGAAATTGTTCTTCAATTTCAAGTAAAAATTCTATCCGCTATATGATATGTGAAAAACATCTTACAACGAAATAGAACGGTGACATTCTGAAAGTAGAGGCTTCAAGCTTTAAAATGAGTCCAAGTTTATATGCGATTCTTTTTTCAAGACTGAAGAGTCTTTGTAGAAAATACTTTCTAGAAAGGTATTACATTAAATTCTGTCATTATTAAAATTTAATATACTTATATATTTTTATTCAATTTAATGTATTATATATTCTCTAGGTTTCAAGCTCCAAAAAAAGACCAGGATTATCGTTACATGATTCTTCTTTCTAAGATTGAGGAGTCTTTGTAGAAAATACTGTGGTATCAACATCAAATTCTCAGTCATTATTACAATTTAATATACTTATATATTTTTATTCAATTTAATGTATTATATATTCTCTAGATTTCAAGCTCCAAAATAAGACCAGGTTTTTCGTTACATGATTCTTCTTTCTAAGATTGAAGAGTCTTTGTAGAAAATACTGTGGTATCAACATCAAATTCTCAGTCATTATTAGAATTTAATATACTTATATATTTTTATTCAATTTAATGTATTATATATTCTCTAGATTTCAAGCTCCAAAATAAGACCAGGTTTTTCGTTACATGATTCTTCTTTCTAAGATTGAAGAGTCTTTGTAGAAAATACTGTGGTATTAACATCAAATTCTCAGTCTACTAGAATTTAATATATGTATATATATTTTTATTCAACTTAATATACTATATATTCTCCAGATTTCAAGCTACAAAATAAGACCAGGTTTATTGTTGTATCTTCTTTCCAAGATTGAAGAGCCTTTGTCGAATATACTGTGACGAACGCCCAATTATATACCATTATATATATATACAAATTCTATCTGAAAGTGAAACAATAATTGAACAATACATTAAATAATATATTCAAAAAACTATTGATTTGACATCGCTACAATTTGATATGTACACATTCTATGTGAAATAATACATCAAACAAACTTTTGCTTTTTTACATATGCAAGTAATCTAGGATTATCATCTGAAATGCTAGTTTTCTTCCATCCTTCATTAAAATTTGATGTTCTTGCACTTACAGCGTCTCCTGCAAGGACTCTTCAATTATCATACCAACTGAATATCAATGGGAGTCACAATTTACATAAACTTTTGTTTGAATTCACGATTCGCAATGGAATCTGCTCTGGAATTCCAGGTGTTCGCGGATCGGTTGTTTCAAATACGAACCTGTACAGGCCTTGATCGCCCTCGGACGCGTTCAGGATAAGCAACGTGTGATGAACCGACGCATACTTTATGCCGTAGAGCAACGAGCCGTCGGACGTGAACCAGGTGACGTCAGGTGCTGGATGGCTCTCTATCGGCGGCAGCGTTAGAACAGCCGCGCTGCCCGATTTCACGCTCACTATCCTCTCTGTGAGGTCCTCGAACACTCCCATATCTGGACAGGATGGTATTACGGTGTTACTTTCGTCGCGCTTGGTGCATTCACCGCGACAAAACGCGCCCCCTCCCTTCCCTCCCCCTTTGCTCGTGATAATCAGAGCATCGTGCCCTGGACTCGTGAGAGAATCGAATTTCGTGTTGCACTGCGTGCAACAAAGCTCGGCCTCCCCCGTTTAATTTACAGCTTTACAGTCGTAGCCGTATGCCGTGTTTTCGAAATACTTTGAAACTGCGCGCTTCTTCGTTTCGACTTGTCTCCTCCTTTTTTACGTTGTACGTTCGTTGAAAATGAAATGAATGAAAAGTATTCAGTGAGAGTTAGTTAGATTTTAGAAGGAAGAAACTTTTAGTTGAAACTTGGATACGTCAGATTTCTTCTATATGGGATTTGAAGGAAGAAACTTTTAGTTGAAACTTGGAAACGTCAGATTTCTTCTATGTGGGATTTGCTATTGGGTCGAGTAATAAATTCGTTTGCTTTTCATGATTGTTCAAAGAATGCAAAAGTATACATACGTGCACTGTGGTCCAAAAGTTTGCAACATCCTAATTGATGGGTGCTCCAAATTTTTGGACTTGGTACGCACGTTGGATTTCATATGAAACGTATCCGTTTGCGAAACACGTGAAACGATCTTAAACGACGAGTGTAAAGTACTGGAAAGTACATGTTTTAATTTATACGTACATGCTACCGTAAATGTAATTCTTTCACTAAATATAGATCCTACGTCGTTCGTGGCGACACAGTGATAGACCCCTGCGTCTTCCCTACGTGTACTTTGTATTCGAAAGTAAGGCTCCGAGGTAAGCTCGTTGCTGAGAGGTACCCCATCTTTGAACCACTTGTACTTTGGCTGGGGATTTCCTGCGAAGAGGAAAAGACAATTGCGAGATGAACGTATAACGAATAAGACTGCAGATTCTCGTGCATTCATAGCGAAATGTGAAATGAAATGTGCGAAATATCCAAAGTAAAGTAATTATAACGATTACTGGATGAAGCAGATTTCTACTCAAGTTTTCTCTATTATATGCGCTTGTATTTGTAAAAATATTCGTAAAAACGCATAAAAATCTGCAATCTAATAATAAAAGTGTGTGTATGTATATATATCTATATATATATAGATATATACTTAATAATAAAGGTATATATCTAATAATGAAATATATCTAGTAATATAATATACCTAATAGGTATATCTAATAATAAATTAGTATATACCTAATAATAGGTATGTATATATACTTAATAATAACGATCTAATAATATACATATATACCTAATAATGAAGTATATCTAGTAATATAATATACCTAATAGGTATATCTAATAATAAATTAGTATATACCTATTATTATATTATTATATATACTTAATGATAGGTATATATACATAATAATAAAGATATATCTAGTAATATATACATATATATCTAATAATGAAATATATTTGTAATATAATATACCTAATAAGTAGTATGTATATATACTTAATAATAAAGATATATCTAGCAATATATACATATATTCCTAATAATGAAGTATATCTAGTAATATAATATACTTAACAGGTATATCTAATAATAAATTATTATATACCTATTATTATATTATTATATATACTTAATAATAGGTATATATACATAATAATAAAGATATATCTAGTAATATATACATATGTATCTAATAATGAAGTATATCTGTAATATAATATATCTTATAGGTATATCTAATAATAAATTAGTATATACTAACCTAATAATAAAGGTATATCTAGTAATATATATACACACACACCTAATAATGAAGTATATCTAATAATATAATATACCTAATAGGTATATACCTAATAAGAAATCCTAATAATATATATATATATATATATATATATATATATATATATATATATATTATTATTATATCTAATAATAAGGCTATAATATATTGTAGAATACTGAATTTGTCGAAGGACGAACAGTTTGTTTAACTGCCGAGATGTTAATTGCACTTGTTCCAAAGTTTGAATATCACGATTGACGGCAGTTCAAGGTGTTAATTCCCATTCGTGGCTACTATGGGCATTTCTCATTTGGCAAAGGAGTAGATGTAATATACAGCGACTTAATGCTATTAGCACAGGGTCATGCTATCGTGTTACGGCACCAGGCTGCAACTGTGAGGTTTCATCTGGCCACCGTCTCATCCGGTTGTTATCCGATATTTCATGAGAACAATGGGAAATTAAAAATACGTTTGGAAAATTTGGCTGTCTCGTTGGGTAGCTCTCAGTAAAAACGGAATTAAAAGATCCTTAAAAGATTCTTGAAAATGAACTGTGACTCGTGATAATCAAAGTTGATTAAAGTAATGCACATCTCAAGATTCTTTCATTTAAATGTGTTTCGTTTCAAAGTTAAAAATGCAAGGGAATCTTCAGTCAGTCAACGATAAAAGAAAATTCCAGAAAATTCCAGACGAACGTGCAGGGTAAAATTAAAAATCTGAGAATAAAAAAAGATTTCCAATTTCATGAAATGGTTGAAAATAAAATTGAGAATGATCTGACTCTTTTGCTTTTCTAATAATAAGACTCAGCCAACTCCGCAGTGTTCTTAATCGATTAATCTCCGAATGAATATAATATAATCGCGGTAGAATCGCGGAGGAGAGGTCCTCCATACATTTGAAATCATCGCTTCCGGGTCGGATCTCGTCGAGTAGTCCAAGCCAGCGCGTTTTCCACTTACCTCTCGCTTGACACTGCAGAAATTTCGTCCGATTTTCGCTAAGAATATTGCCGCTGCTGGAAGGTTGAGTGGTGAACCGCGGTTCCTGGATGGTCTCTGCAAAGAGCGAATTTCAATATGTAGCGCAATTACCCGCGAACAGATAGATTTTCTGCTGTCGTAACGATATTATTAATGGATAGATCCATCTGGTATATTTCTAGTGGATATAGATTTTTAGTTCTTTGCCTAAAATTCTCGTCTATTCTTGCAATATTTGTAATTTCCGTACAGATTTATATTATTGGTAATTGATTTCGAGTTTTGTAATACCTATTTCGTAGTTTTCGTGGATATTTGTACATTTTGGGTAATTGGTCTGGATTTTTGTAATATCTGCAATTTTCATAGATCTTTACACATTTTGGGTAATTTTTCGATTTTTCTAATTTTCGTACATCTTTATATATTTTGGGTAGTTAGTTCCAATTTTTGCAATAATTGTAATTTTCATTAGTTCTTTGTATACATTTTTTGGATGATTGGTTAATAATTTGAAAGAAAAGGGGTAGGAAAGAAAGTTTGTTGAGAGTAGATTACAAATTATGTGAGCTCTTTTTACAAAGTTAGATCAATTTAATGAAATTATTCACTATTTTATATATATATATTTTTTTCACTATTTATAAATTATTCATATTTATATATTTATATTATTTACTATTTATAAATTATTCGTATTTATATATTTCATATTATTCACTATTTTATATATTTATATAATTATTCACTATATATATATATATATATATACGTAACATATTATATAGTATAATATATATAGTGAATAATATGAAATATATAAATATATATATATATTTTATATATTTTTCACTGTTATAAATATTGAATACTGATATATATGTATATATATATACATACACAGTGAAGAGGATAACAGTGAAAAAAAAATATAATATATAATAATATATATAAGTATAAATATATATATATAACATTATATATGTATTATATAACAAAAAATATATATAATATATTAAATATATATAAATATACATATAACAAAAATATATGTATATAATAATATTTATAACAGATATATAAAATATATATATATATATATATACGTAACATTTTATTTGTCTCTTTAATTAAACGCGTTCCTCGTGATCTTGAAAATCCTCTCGCTTCGCGGTCCAGAACATCTTTCTCCAGTCGAGTCTGGTTGAAACTTTCGTGGAAACAAAGTTTCCAAAGGCAATTAAAGAAAAGAAGATGGTACGCGCAGACAATTAACAAAGAGACGCGTCAAAGTCGGGGAAAGAAGGAGGAAAGAAAGAAGAGACACGACGGTGGATCGCGGTGAATTCGTCGGTTAGCCGATGAGAAAGTCGAGCACGTTCTCGCCCCCATCTTAAAAAATCATCGGACCGTGTCAGAAAAGAGGGTGCACGTGTCGGTTTACGTCCGTGTGACGTCGGTTCTACGGCATCCGGCTGTTCTTGCATTCTTTCCTCTCCTCTTCATCCTTTCGGCGTGCACCGTAAATTACGCACGCCTAAACCTCGATGACTCAGTCGCCGTTGTTGCATGGAATTCGAGCATAAATGCACGTACGCACCGTAAACTATAACTTTTATGAACCTCCTTCCGTTGCTTCGCCATCTTCATTGGTATCCATCCAGCGTTCGCCAGCCTGTAGTTTGTTTATTCAGTTGTTTAAGCACTACAGAGTATCTGCTTTCTTTTTTTTGGTAATTAAGTCAAAGAGTTTGTGTCAAATTTCTTCTTTTAATTAAACCGTGAAATGCACATCAAAGCGCAAGTGTGAAATTAAAATTGATCGAGCTATAAATTATACATATTATATGAAGTTTTATCTTTTATTGGAGCAATATAGAGTAGGGACTATAGCGAGTGTTTAATCAAATTGATGAAATTTTAAGTCAAACAACGAATTGCACAGAATGCAATCTACATTTCGTTATTAGAGCCTTTTAAATTAAACTGTGGAATTTAAATCAATCTATAAATTCCACGGAGCTTACATTCTATTCCATTGTGCATTAATTTAATTTGTATCAAGCTGTAAATTATACACGACAGAGCTTGCATTTTACTTGGGCATTATTAAATTGTAAAATTTAAATCAAACTATAATATTGTGAAGATTTTATGGAGTTTAAATCAACCTATTATACACGATTGCATTTTATTTGAGTATTGCTATGGGACTATAATATCTTAACTATGGAACTTAAATTTATCTATATAATTTATATATCTATATATCTATATAATTTATATATCTATATATCTATATAATTTATATATCTATATATCTATATAATTTATATATCTATATATCTATATAATTTATATATCTATATATCTATATAATTTATATATCTATATATCTATATAATTTATATATCTATATATCTATATAATTTATATAATTTATATAATTTATATATCTATGTATCTACAATTAATTTGAGTACTGACAGGATTATAGTATATATCTCAACTGTGGAATTTAAATTTATCTATATATATCTATATAATTTATATATCTACATATCTATATAATTTATATACCTATGTATCTACAATTAATTTGAGTACTGACAGGATTATAGCATCTCAACTGTGGAATTTAAATTTATCTATATATATCTATATAATTTATATACCTAAATATCTATATAATTTATATACCTAAATATCTGTATAATTTATATATCTATATACCTATATAATTTATATATCTATATATCTATATAATTTATATATCTACATATCTATATAATTTATATATCTATATATCTACAATTAATTTGAGTACTGACAGGATTATAATATCTCAACCGTGGAATTGAAATTTATCTATAATTGTTTAATTCCGCGAATTTTCGCGCAAGTACCGACCAGAAAGGCAAGTAACAGCACAGGAGATTAACAGTTGCAAATTACAAGCGACTGTTAACGCAGTTAAACTTCATTAAAAACTGATTCGTGCATTAACACGCTAATGGAGCAGCAACCTCCAGAAGAGAAATGATTATTCCTCGAGGTAAGCTGCTTCCTCCTCAGCTGTACAAACGCTATAAAAACACTTTACGACGACGTGTTCTCGTCACTCTTTCAACCTTTCAGTTTCAAGTCGTGTTGCTCGAGCCGAGTGGATAACATTTTTAATCCCGAACGAGCCGCGCAACAGAAACAAACATTTTTCACGTATAAGTACACGCATGGTTTGTACATCTTGCTCCCCCGACAGAATTATCTTGATGTTGATAACCTCGAGGGGTTTTCTTACTAATTTCTAGTAGTTTTCTTCACGTTTTTTTTTTTTTTTTTTGTTTTTTGCAAGAAGTATTAAAATTCGATTAACTGCTACATTAGTTGCAAAATATTAGTAATTAATCGTATCTGCTGTGTATAATAATGGGTGACAGAGAACTTGTCATCTCTTGTGAGTTTAACTTTGAACGCGACGTAGCGCGTTCATCCCTGACACTTATATCTGAGATCAGAAAGTAATGCATTTCAAAAAGTAGCGACTGACAATTTTATCTTTCTTACAGAGAGTATATGTCTTATGTACGTGAATATTTGAGGATTTCGCCGGTATTAGCGAAAGCAGATAGTAACAGATTAAATTAAATTTTCCAATTCTGATTCTCCAATTCTAATTCTCCAATACATTTAATTTGCTAAAGTATTCATTGACACAATTGATTTGAAATTGAAAGACAAGATATATTCAACAGTAAATTTACTTTAGTACCAGAGCAAAATAATCATTTTAAATAACATTCAAATTCACGATTAATGTCTAGAAATTTTTAATAACTAAATAATTAATCTTGAAACTGATCATTTGAATTTTTGTCTACTTCAAATATTCCTCGGTAGAACGACTCGATTATGGCTTAAAAAAATGTTCCTTCTGTAGCATAAAATACACTTATTTCAGTACCAAAGTAAAATTAATTTTGATACCAATATTCACGATTGACGTTTAAAAATTTTTAACAACTAAATAATTGACTTCAAAACTGATTATTTGAATTTTTGTCTACTTCAAATATTCCTCGGTAGAACGACTCGATTATGGCTTAAAAAAATGTTCCTTCTGTAGCATAAAATACACTTATTTCAGTACCAAAGTAAAATTAATTTTGATACCAATATTCACGATTGACGTTTAAAAATTTTTAACAACTAAATAATTGACTTCAAAACTGATTATTTGAATTTTTGTCTACTTCAAATATTCCTCGGTAGAACAACTCGATTATGGCTTAAAAAAATGTTCCTTCTGTAGCATAAAATACACTTATTTCAGTACCAAAGTAAAATTAATTTTGATACCAATATTCACGATTGACGTTTAAAAATTTTTAACAACTAAATAATTGACTTCAAAACTGATTATTTGAATTTTTGTCTACTTCAAATATTCCTCGGTAGAACAACTCGATTATGGCTTAAAAAAATGTTCCTTCTGTAGCATAAAATACACTTATTTCAGTACCAAAGTAAAATTAATTTTGATACCAATATTCACGATTGACGTTTAAAAATTTTTAACAACTAAATAATTGACTTCAAAACTGATTATTTGAATTTTTGTCTACTTCAAATATTCCTCGGTAGAACGACTCGATTATGGCTTAAAAAAATGTTCCTTCTGTAGCATAAAATACACTTATTTCAGTACCAAAGTAAAATTAATTTTGATACCAATATTCACGATTGACGTTTAAAAATTTTTAACAACTAAATAATTGACTTCAAAACTGATTATTTGAATTTTTGTCTACTTCAAATATTCCTCGGTAGAACGACTCGATTATGGCTTAAAAAAATGTTCCTTCTGTAGCATAAAATACACTTATTTCAGTACCAAAGTAAAATTAATTTTGGTACCACTATTCACGATTGACGTTTAGGAACTTTTGCTAACTAAATAATTAACCTCGAAATGATCCTGATTATTTTGGTTTTCTTCTGTTTCAAGTATTCCTCGGTAGTACTACTCGACGATGCTTTAAAAAACATCTTCCTGCCGAGGACACGCTTGAAAGCGTAAAGTGACGAAAGGAAGAGTAACGAGAAACGGTCCCTGAATCGATAAATTATAACCGACGGTTGAAACAATAATCGATCGCAGATCTAGATAATAATTTCTCGAGGCATGATGCTTGTCTTGTTAAAAGGAGAAACGTAAAATGGTAGAAAAAATGACGGGCTATTATTTTTCAAGTGGTATCTCAGGTTGGACGATGTGGTCGTGCTTGGTTGACAATTTCTATTTCCATGAACGTGTAATCAGTCGCGTTAGCTTGTACAATGGCGATGAATTACTGATAAGTACACTTTCATTCGAGAAGACACATACAATATTCTCGCGTCGATTATACGTGTCTTTGTTTCTTTCTCACGGGACTGTTTTCTCGTGCTAGAGTTCGTGGAATATTTAGCGTTTAGATGCTGTAGAATCTACAGTATAGATGCTGTAATTAATTATTTATTGCGCTGCAAGTGTTGAATAAATACTAAATTATAATTACTCTCGCTTTATATATTAAGCAGTTTCGTCTACAGCCGACTGTAGTTAATTTAGGATATTCGATTTTACTTTATATTTTACATCCTCTGTATTAGGGGTGAGTATGATAAAATTAAGTAAAATCGAAAATTAAAAATAATTAAAATTAAATTAAATTAAATTAAAGTTAAAATAATTGGAATTAAATAAAATAAAATTAAAATTAAAATTAAAATAATTAGAATTAAATTAAATTAAATTAAATTAAAATTAAAATAATTAGAATTAAATAAAATTAAATTAAATTAAAATAAAAATAAAAATACTTAGAATTAAATAAAATAAAATAAAATAAATTAAATTAAATTAAATTAAATTAAAATTAAAATTAAAATTAAAATTAAAATTAGAATTAAATAAAATTAAATTAAATGAAAATTAAAATAATTAAAAGAATTAGATAAAATTAAATAAAATAAAATTAAATTAAAATTAAAATAATTAGAATTAAAAATAAAATAAAATTAAATAAAAATAAAAATAAAAATATTTAGAATTAAATAAAATAAAATAAATTAAATTAAATTAAATTAAATTAAATTAAATTAAATTAAATTAAAATTAAAATTAAAATAATTAGATTTAAATAAAATTAAATAAAATTAAAAATTTTGTAACAAACAAATTTTCCGATATTGTTGGAACATTGGAAAATTATCAGTACTATTCTCTTGTTATCAACTTATCGAATTTCATGTTTCATCCGTCGGCAGATAAAAAAAAGAAAGGTATAGATGGTTAATCAAACTATAAAATTAGTTTGTCGCGGACAAACACGCGACACACCCGTTTATTTATAGAGCATAGTAGAGTTCGTTACCACTTCGTCTGCGTTAGCCCGTTTTGACTGCGCTTAAGGAGTGCCATTTATTATTCTTGAAGATCATCACTGTGTCTAGGAGTATCGCACTCCTAGCGATATGTACTTAACTAGCAAACTTCCCATTGACTCAAAACCGCACGAGTATGCAACTGTTGAATGCGCGCCGGAGCTTAATCTTATCTGTGTCACGTTGAGACACACATATATCGCCAGACATGCGAATAAATTAGTACAAACAAACTCCATTTACATTGGAACTTACTTTTCGATCATCACTGGGCTAGTAACACAAATTTATTAAATTGTTAGAAGTTCCTGTTAATAAATATAATAAAAAAAAAAAAAGAAAGAAATTTCACAAATTTTACATTCAACACTTTTCTGGCGGGATATTTGAAATGACCATTTTACAAATAATTGTACAATTTCATTGTTACTGCAACGATCCGCCAACATGACTGATTTCAAACTTTCTGTTTCACAAGTATTTAAAAAAAATGTGGATATTTTTTGTCAAAATTAATATAATCCATATAATAAAATTGTATTGATTAATATAATAAAATAATTAGTAATAATAATTATAATTTATATAATTATTATTATTTATAATAATTGTACAAATTTATTTATTAGACAGTAACATGATTGTATAAATCTACTTATTAACTGCAATGAATTGTTCACATCCACACAGAATATTTTGGTGTAACGAATTGTTACAGTTACACAGAACGTTCATTTTAGCGTTAATACATATATTTTCACCTCTTTGTTTATATTAATAATTCGGAAATTCCAAGAAATTTTATTTTATTTCGCGACACGCTGTGCAAACGCGACAACAGGTTGTTGTTGCGTTTACACAGAAAGTAAACTGCACGAGAAATGGTGCAAGTATGCAAGAGTTCTAGTGGTGTATTTTTTTATTTTTCTCTGGTCGTGTCGAAAAAATGTGAGGGGCTGCTCGTCCCGTTTTCTTCGACGCGACGAAATAAGACGGAACTTTAACGCGGTCAGGCTGAAACAAGAGGCAGCAGCCTCATACGTGCTCCTTATAGCAACTCACAGAGGGATACTCGAAGAGCTTTAATAACTAGAGCACGTCGAATGCTGCTCTTGAACCCTGCGGCACTACGGTGAGTTTCGAATCTCTCCTAAATTTAAATCAATCTTCATCACTACTTACATTGTTATTTTTGTAACTATGATATTTTATAACCACGATATTTTTATAATATTACTAACATGTTAAAATTACGGTGATCTTTGTAATGTTATACTAAATTATGATTTTTATTTTTACTTTCATGATATTTCTAGTATATATAGATAACTACTTAATTATATAATTACTACTTATATATATATATATTATTTAGTTATATAGTTATTATATAGTCATAATTATATACTATTATCATAATTATATAATTATATAAAAACTATTTAATTATATAATTATAACATTTATATACCTATTACATTATATAATTATATAAGTTTTAGTAATTATTTAATTATAATATAATATAATAATATTCTTATTTTAGCTCAATGTTTCTAATTTTTAATTTTCAATCGTAAAACACGAATTTCTCTGTACATCTATTACACTGTACAATTACAAATTATTTAGTTTTAATAATTATTCAATTATAATACAGTATATTCAGTTATAGTAATATTCTTATGATATAATATTTCAGTTCATAATATTCATTATAATATTCGTATGTTACACGATGTAATGCTTTTTAATTTTTAATTTCAATCATGAAATTTTTATTTTCAATCAAAACACGAATTTCTCTGTACAACCTATTACACTGTATAATAACAAATTATTTAATTTTAATAATTATTCAATTATAATATAGTATATTCAGTTCTAGTATATATTCTTATGATAGCTCATAATATTCATTATAATATTCGTATGTTACACGATGTAATGCTTTTTAATTTTTAATTTCAATCATGAAATTTTAATATTCAATCAAAACACGAATTTCTCTGTACAACCTATTATACTGTATAATTACAAATTATTTAATTTTAATAATTATTCAATTATAATATAGTATATTCAGTTCTAGTATATATTCTTATGATAGCTCATAATATTCATTATAATATTCGTATGTTACACGATGTAATGCTTTTTAATTTTTAATTTCAATCATGAAATTTTAATATTCAATCAAAACACGAATTTCTCTGTACAACCTATTATACTGTATAATTACAAATTATTTAATTTTAATAATTATTCAATTATAATATAGTATATTCAGTTCTAGTATATATTCTTATGATAGCTCATAATATTCGTATGTTACACGATGTAATGCTTTTTAATTTTTAATTTCAATCATAGAATTTCAATTTCAATCAAATCGTCGTCATAATTTCCCTCTATCTATATTACTTTCGATTATTCGACAACAAGGTGTAAGTAGATCGTGTAATACCGTGCAACAGCATTAATCATTTGCACAGCGTCGCAGTGTCGTAACAGAATCCTAATTGTAAGACTTATGAACGCCTTAATGTAAATAGGAAAATTTAGAAATCAGAAAGCGGAAATCTTCAGAAATCTGCATTGTATTTCACGTAGATGAAAGAGGATCGATTTATGTCGAACCTTCTCGTATTCTCGTCTCAATCGAAAATCAAATGCTGCCGTCACAAATGGAACCTTCAATGTCCATCAAATTTTTTTATAACACTTCGACGTTCAACCCTGTCTTTATAATTTCGACAGATCGATACGATTACATGCATAATTTAAGCGAGCTGGTATTGCAGATTCGTCCGAATATACGTGGTTCGCCGCGTTCGTCCTGCATTTTATGCACCCTCCTTTGAATTTCCGATTCGAAATGTTCGCGTCGCCGCGAACGGATATTCAAACATGTCAAACGATGGTAAGAGAACGGAGAGATTCGTCTACAATGAATTCAAGAGCTTCCAGTATCTCGAAAAAAAACATCCAATGTTACACTTTCAATGTTAATAAATTCTTATGTATCCTTGCAAATTATATTAATTCTAATTGAAGAATTCCAGGTTGAGTTCTCTATTTTTTTTTCCCCCAGACGGAGAAGGAAATTTTCGAGATATAAAATATAAAATATCTTTCACGTTATTGGGATTCGTGCTTTCTGATCTTAAGATGATTGTTATTAATTTACAACAACGGAACTGTTGCACTTTCATGTAAATTTAATTTACATGAAGTTGCAATGTTATACCTACTTTCTTGTATTCTACGTATTTTATATCATATTACACAATTTTTATACTGTACCTAAAAATTATATTTCTCTTATACTTTTTCATACTATACAATTTTTATACTGTATACCTAAAAATTATACTTCTCTTATACTTTTTCATACTATACAATTTTTATGTTGTACCTAAAAATTATATTTCTTTTATACTTTTTCATACAATTTTTATGTTGTACCTAAAAATTATATTTCTTTTGGAGTTGATAGAATAAATACATCTCTAAATAATATAAAAAAAGGAAACTAAAAAAATATTAATAATATAATTAATAATAATTAATATTAATAATATAACTAATAACATAATTCGACTGTGTAACTAAATTAAATAATTAAAAGTCGTATTTCTTTTAGAATTGGATAATTAAATTAGAGATTTTGATAATTTTTTAATATTTTACTGGAAACGTTAAAATAGTAAAAGTAACGTTTAAATTATGGTTAAACATTGATATAATAGTATTTATATTAAATAATAAAAGTACAATAAAAGTATAAAATACTGTATATAATACTGTATAAAATACTGTGTATAATACTGTATATAATACTGTGTAAAATACTGTATATAATACTGTGTAAAATACTGTATATAATACTGTGTAAAATACTGTATATAATACTGTGTAAAATATTGTATATAATACTGTGTAAAATACTATATTAGATGATTGAAAATCATATTTCTTTCAGACGATGAGAAATGAAACATTTCTTTTAGAAATACATCTCTGAATAGTTACGAAAAACGAAACTGGAAAAATATTCGACCATGCGGATCTAAACTATGAAGTTAGGGTTTCTAAGTTCACCCCTTTGCTGGCGAGACGGATGTGCATAGATAATGATATGGCAACGTGTTATTGCCAACCGGTAACCAACCTGAATCCGATCGATAAAGCTGAAAAGAAATAATTTCTATTCTACAAAATTAAGATTGCTTTGTTGATGTAATTTTTCATCTCCACGTTATGTGACATTCAAAAAAGTTTTTCAGATAAAATCTTCCTTTGGAATTAAATTGCAGACGTTTACAAACAAACGTGCGTTTGTTTATCTATTTTCATTTCAACGGGACAATTTTGAAGATTACTGGATTTCCAATGAATATCGTGAGTCACTAATTTCATATTATATTATTGATCGTCAATAATCAATATCAACTACTAATCCCACAAGGGGGTTGCCACGACTTTTGCTTCGCCAATTTGGCTTCGATTTTGCGTGCAATCAATTTAACGCGTTATTCGATACACTGCATGTTATCCAAAACACGTGTAGTGTACTATCTAAAATTATAATACTTAAACATACAGTGTGCGGTGTGCCACAGCACACTGTGCTTGATAAAAATAAAACTTTCGTTGATAGATACGTATTTGGTGTTTTAATTTGTAGGCGTAATTCCGTACAAATTTTTCGCTACACAATGTAAAAGAAAACAGTTTGCCACAGTGTTTTGCGAAACTAAAATAATTTTTTTCTCATCGTGCCCGCATAATCGCATTTAATTATTGAAGTAATACCGAACAAGCTGCAAAATCTTTTGATCTAACATTCTAAACTAGTATTTTACATTTAACATTCTGTAATCTTGTTTGACACATAATTTTTTAATATTTTACTGGAAACGTTAAAATAGTAAAAGTAACGTTTAAATTATGGTTAAACATTGATATAATAGTATTTATATTAAATAATAAAAGTATAATAAAAGTATAAAATACTGTATAAAATACTGTATAAAATACTGTGTATAATACTGTATATAATACTGTGTAAAATACTGTATTTAATACTGTGTAAAATACTGTATATAATACTGTGTAAAATACTGTATATAATACTGTGTAAAATACTGTATATAATATTGTGTAAAATATTGTATATAATACTGTGTAAAATACTATATTTAATACTGTGCAAAATACTGTATATAATACTGTGAAAAATACTGTATATAATACTGCGTAAAATACTGTATATAATACTGTGTAAAATACTGTATATAATATTGTGTAAAATATTGTATATAATACTGTGTAAAATACTATATTTAATACTGTGCAAAATACTGTATATAATACTGTGAAAAATACTGTATATAATACTGCGTAAAATACTGTATATAATACTGTGTAAAATATTGTATATAATAATGTGTAAATTATTGTATATAATACTGTGTAAAATATTGTATATAATAATGTGTAAATTATTGTATATAATACTGTGTAAAATATTGTATATAATAATGTGTAAATTATTGTATATAATACTGTGTAAAATATTGTATATAATAATGTGTAAATTATTGTATATAATACTGTGTAAAATATTGTATATAATACTGTGTAAAATACTGTATATAATACTGCGTAAAATACTATATATAATACTGTGTAAAATACTGTATACAATACTGTATTCAATACTCTATATAATACTATATAAAATAATAATAGTATAATATTAAAATAATAAAGATAATTTTCTATCGATCACTATCAGTAAATAGCAATTTCCACTCCGTCGCACGAGCGTGCAGCTTGATTTTTTTTCCTACAAGTGCAAAACCTCCGCCAGTTTCCGATCCACCGCAATCCCCCGTTTATTTTTTGCCGAGCAACAAGAACGGACAGAGGAACAGCAATCGACGAGGCGTATGAATTAAACAGATTTCCCGTTGATTCGTCCAGGCGGTACATACATACATACATACATACGTGCCCCATGAAAGGAAAAATCGGGTTCGTTCAATATGACAATCACCGAGCGATTTATCCAGCACATGCTCGGTGTTATCGTGGCTGTACAAAAGCAACTGGCGCACCGTTGCTGGACTACTGAACCCCTATTTTAAGCACCGCAGCTGTCACACGAGAATACTGTACGAGAGAGAGAGAGAAAGAGAGAGAGGGTATGCATTTACGCACAAGGGCGGCCCGTGGATAAACTGCTTTTATACTAACGGTATACTCGCAAGTTGAGGATACCGCCGTGTCTCTCTCCGTTGTTCGAGAGATACTCTCCTTCCTCCCTAAAAATATGCGCGCTCTCCACGTACACGAGGGTTGAAGTTTTCGCTGAAAAGCGAGCTCTCCACTCTCCGGTGTGAGACGGGTAACACTTTCCCTCGGAACATTAAACAGCCAGTTACCTGTTTATAGTAAAATTATACCGCGTAATTCCCCCCCCCCCCTTCGATAGAAGAATTCGCGAAGAATTCAATTTCTGCCGCGGGACCGAGCAGAGAAATCCGATTTCTGGCTCGGAGTATCCGAGCTGTTTCGAAAGTTGAAGAGAGTGTGTTATAGTGCTTAATCTTACACTGGAATGACGTGCTGCGCATGTCGAGAATTTTTTGTCCCAAAATTGCAATATTCCCTCAGTTTCAAGTATATTTAAGTACAACCCGGACAAAACAAATAATAAATTTATTACGTCTCGATAATTTCTAAATCCATTGATATCATGCTGACGAGTTCGAAAGAAAACGAAAGCGACGAATTATTGTATAGGATTTGGTCACTCGTTATGGTCCGTTAACCTCTTGCGCTGAAATGACGTGCATTCACGCACGTCGAGAATTTTTTTGTTCCAAAATTGCAATACTTTCTGTTTCAAGTATATTTAAGTAAAGAACAAAATAGGCAATACCGTATAATACCTATATAAGTATAATTTATATTATACTTATACAGTATTATACTGTATAAGTATAATTTATGTTTATATTATACTTACTATATTATAATTTATATTATACTTATACAGTATAATACCGTATAAGTATAATTTATTTTATATTATACTTATACAGTATTATACTGTATAAGTATAACTTGTATTTATATTATACTTATTATATTATAATTTATATTATACTTATACAGTATAATACTGTATAAGTATAATTTATATTTATATTATACTTATTATATTATAATACTTGTATAATACTGTACAAGTATCATATAAATATAAATTATACTTATACAGTATAATACAGTATAATACTTGTACAGTATCATACTGTATAAGTATAATTTATATTTATATTATACTTGTACAGTATTATACTGTATAAGTATAATTTATGTTTATATTATACTTATTATATTATAATTTATTTTATACTTATACAGTATAATACTGTATAAGTATAATTTATATTTATATTATACTTATTATATTATAATTTATATTATACTTATACAGTATAATACTGTATAAGTATAATATTATAATTAATATAATTATTAAGTATAATATTATAATTAATATAATTATTAAGTATAATATTATAATTAATAATTATATTAAATAAGTATTATAAGTATTATACGGTATTGCCTATTATCGAAATTTCCTGCCAGATACCAGATTTGAACGAGACGATTATTTTCCAACGCTAAAATCCGACATTCGAGGTGACACTTTGCTCGCTTTTGCTTCGCTAAATAAATTGCGGAAAGAAAAAAGAGGAAAGAAAAAAGCAAAGTTCCCGACTAGTCGCAGAAGAAAAGAACGACTTCTCACGTGCCAAGTTTCCGCAGGATAACTGTTGTTGCACTTCTTTTAACATTCAACTGCTCCCGTGTGCCGCTGCGATTATTCTCATTGTCGGAAAACGAACGAAGAAAGTTCCACCTAATTGCTCCACTTCTATCGTCAGTTATTCTCTGCGCCACCATTGCATTTCCCGCCGTAAATCTCTCCGCCACCGACCGAAACAAACATCCGTGCGGGCATTCTCCTAAACACAACGAGCAAGTTGAAAGGGAGCAAGAAAAAAAAAAGAAAGGAAAAAAAAGGGAGAAAGAGAGAAACAGTGAGAAGAAATCTCACCAGATCACCGGGAGAAATTCCAACAGTGCGACTTCCGCTTTGATCGAAAGGAGAAAGAAGGAAGCGAGGCACGAAGCTGAAAGAAGCCGAGCCACGCGAGGTTGACCACCTGCAAACTGCAGAGAGAGGGGCGCAGAGGGTGGCGTGCACCCCCAACGAGGGGGGTTGGCGGAAGTTATAGCCGGCACTGCGTGTTGTAAGACGCAATGCGCAACATTTTGCGGAGGCCTCCGCCGGGCTTATCGGCCAGGACATCTCGCGTGAAACAACCTGTCCAATCAAAGTGAAACTCGAAAATCGTGCAGAACGTCGGTTACGTTCAACTTCGGACGTTTCAAACGTATTCTCATGATATTTCTTTCATTTTCTTTTTTTTTTTTTTTTTTTTTTG
>NW_025109973.1:260853-263929 GCF_011392965.1 Frieseomelitta varia
GTTACAGAATTAATCAAATATACGTTAATAATGAATAATAATAAATAAACAATGAGATTTAAAGTGTCTGTAAAACTGTACTATAAAAATGTATGTTCTCTTTGGATCAAAGAATTAATATGTATTTTTAAAAAAATTGTGAAGATCAATTAAATATAATAATAAATAATAATAAATAACAATAAATAATAATAAATGAACAATGAGATTTAAAATGTCTATAAAACATCTGTAAAAATGTTCGTCCCTGCTACATCAGAGAATTAATACGTATAACAAACTATGAGAAATTATCAAATGTACGTCAATAATAAATACAATAATAAATAACAACAAATAATAACAAATAAAATAACAAATAATAATAAATTGATAATAAAACTAGTCTTCAAAAGTATCAGTATTATCCAGGATCGAAACAAACACAATTACAAGTTTGTTATATACTCTCGCAATTTTCTCGCGAATAATTTTTTGATTCGACCCTCTGCCATTGCGTATCGTCGTTATCTCTCGTGAACGCAGAATCGATTGATCAGAATCTCCGGTAATCTGGGTTAATTACCACGCGCTTCGCACGAGAACACGGCGTGCGTGTTCCAATTTTTTGAATGGAAGCGCACAGCTTCCCGTGTTGCGTGGAATACGTCTGCTTCGCGGGACAAACGAGAAAAATTTGTGTTGTTGGGAAAAGGTTGCGGCGTTCTGTCAAAAATTCACCGAGGGTCTTACAGTCGCCGATGTTGGAAACTCTGAACAATGGGGAAACTTACGAGGCATTCTGCGTGGAAAACTAACTGGTTTTACGAGCCTTTTCCGAAATGAAAACAGGGTGCATTTGTCGCGCGGCTTTATGCGAACGGGTGAATATCTTGGTACTTTCGCGTGAGAAATATTTCTAAAGTGTTTCTTTTTTTTAAAGGGAAATCTCTTTAAGATTTAAGATTTTCAAGTTGAAGTTTTGTTTTATGTTGCGTAATATCTTTTAGATAATCCTTTTCTTACATTGCAAAATTCTTCAACATTTTTTTTTTTGAACTCTGATCGACGTTCCTAAGAAAAATTAATCTAATCTAAAATAATTGTTAAAGCAAAATTTACGTAAAACGAAAAAGAAAAAAAAAATACATTTTAGAACACCTGCTTTGGGACAAAGATGAATTGCTGTCGATTGCAATTATGTCTAATTTTTTACGAAATAATATATAACGAGGTAACACAACCTTACAATAAAATAAAATTAAATAATACAACCTTACAATAAAATACAACGAAGTGACACGATCTCATAATAAAACACGATTTAAAAAAAGAAAAGAAGCAACCAGAAAATTTTGTAATTTATCTCGCAAATGCGTTTAATATCATACTCGTCGCAGCCTCGAAATAATTAAGCACACGCAAGTGCACCGTGCACAAAACGAAACGCCCAAAGTGTCAATGCCTGCGGTTTCAAGCGAAAGTGACAAAATCCCCAAAATTATTATTAATAAAAAGACAAACTTTTCCCAGACAAACAGATTTTTACACCAGTTTTAGCGAATTTGCGAAAACTCCGTTCGCTTTAATTTACTCGGTAAATACCCTGATATTTGCGAATAGGAGGGGGGGGGGGGGTGCAAGGCGACATCTTGCTGAGCAAACGGACCTGCAGTTCGAAACGATTCGATAAATTCAAGACGGAGGATAAGCAGAACGGCGAGGCGCAGCGGGATGCGGAAAAATCGCGTCGGAGAAATTGGCAAAGCAGCGCGATTTCTCTGTGCATCTCGGTCGAGAGCAATCGTCCTCCAACTATCGGCGCTATTTTTTTTTTTTTTTTTTTCACCCCCCTTTGGCATCGAATCGATATCGCGAATCCGCGCGCAGTCGAAATACCTTTGACTGTCAACATATAGAAACGTTCACGACGTGTATATGTTAGTCATCGTTAAAGTTAAATTGAATTTTCGTATTTTCCGTGCCATTTTCGGGTGGAGGAATCGGGATGGACGGAATTAGGATAAGAAAGTCACAGATGAAACGAAGGCTGGCGAAGGTGGCGAAGGTTATAAATAGGTGTAATGCCTTATTTACGTCCCGTCTTTTTCTGTAACACGCCATTTAAAAATACCTTCGAACCTTATTAATATGATACGATCGTCTCTCTCTCTCTCTGTTTCTCTCTTTTATATTGTCAAAACAAATTTCTAAGTGTTTAGAATGTGTTCTTACGAATATATCGAGCGTCGAATAGTTTTTATAGGTGTTCAAACGCTTTTATTTCTTTTTTTTCTTCTGCAATGTAGGATTTAGAAATATTTTCAATTATCGAACGAGTCGGACAAGCGCTTTTGAATAAACGTCAAATTTATAATTGTATAAATTGTGTAATTATATATATATATATATATATAAAATTGCGTATATATCATAGTAACAACATCTGTATAATATAATTATGATAAAATTATAATTATAACATATAATATAATAATATTATATATGATATATAATTATAATTATAAGTATAATATAATTACACGTAATTGTGTAATAATAATATATATAATCAAAAATATATATATCTTTAATGATATAATTATAAATAAATATATTTTTAATAATATATTAGTAATACATATTATATAAAATATATTAATAACATATTTATAACATATATAAAACATATTATTAAAAAGATACTATATATTATTATATAATTTAGTATATATAAACAAAAATATATTATAACAAAAATAAGTATATATATAATCAAAAATATATTATCATATAGTATAGTATATATAAACAAAAACATATTATATTAAATATAATTATATATATAATTGTGTATGTAATAACACATATAATCAAAAATACATTTTTAATAATATATTAATAATATATATTATCGAAAATATATTAATAACGTATATATAGTCAAAACCATATGTATGTAATACAATATATATAATCAAAAATATATTAATAACATATATTATTAAAATATATTATATATTATTATATAATATAGTATATATAAACAAAAATATGTTATATATATAAAATATATTATAACAAAAATAAATATATA
>NW_025109973.1:264545-265576 GCF_011392965.1 Frieseomelitta varia
ATATATTATTATATAATATAGTATATATAAACAAAAATATGTTATATATATAAAATATATTATAACAAAAATAAATATATATATAATCAAAAACATATTATCATATAATATAGTATATGCAAACAAAAATATATTACATTAAACATAAATATATATGTAATTGTGTATGTAATAACACATGTAATCAAAAATACATTTTTAGTAATATATTAATATATATTAATATATATTATCGGAAATATATTAATAACATATATATAGTCAAAAACATATTCTACATTATTATTAAAAATGTATTTTTACATTTATACATACTTTTTACAGTCTCGTCTTTCGCGCGTGGAGCGCTGTCCGAATAATTCCGCGGGCCGGTAAACTCGCGGGAAAATTCGAATGGGTCGTTCTCACGGAAAGGGCGATCGAACGCGCTTCGAGAACGCGTGGGCGGGTTTCGCTTCCCAGGGATACGCGGCCGGAACGTGTTCGAGGTTCGTTACAGCCCGGGGTTTATTTAAATCGTCGTCACTCTCGCCGCATTGTTTACGCCCGATAGAAAGCACAGGACGTGCTTAACCTAACCCAATGCTGGCTTCTTTCTTTTCCACTCTCTCTCTTTCTCTCTCTCCTCTCCAGCGACGAGAGTTCGAGGAGATCGTGAGGGGGGTGACACGATCGGGACAGGAACACGCCAGCCGCCCCGAGGAACAGCACAGAGACGAAACGAACGGTGCATCGACCCTCGAACACGTGGCTCACCACCATCGAGATATATCCCGGGCCTCTCTGTGTTTTCCTCTCTCCTGCAGCCATATGCGCTTGGCTTCCTGGCTGCACTTCGTTTATAAGTGCACTTCATCGTCGCCGGCTGAAGCGCCCGAAAGCGACGGGTGGTTATTTCGAGGCGAACCCCTGGACAAGAAAGGAAGAAAACAAAAAAGAAAAAAAAAAAAAAGGAGGAGGAAAGACAAAGAAGAACAACAAAAAAAAAAAAAAGAAAAAAGAGAACGAGAGAATTCCCTCCCCTTCGCCAT